>NC_133343.1:41532736-41832736 GCF_030506205.2 Paramisgurnus dabryanus | reverse complement strand
TCTTAACCAGCATAACTAAAAATCTTTCAGGATCAAATCTGTTACCCTACCTTTAAAACAACATGAGGATGAGTAAATGATGACAGAATTTTTATTTTAGGGTGAACTATTCCTTTAACATTTACCCAATTTAACATTAATGCCTTCAGTCTATCTGATGAAGTAACCATGAGTCATTTTCTGTTCCCCCTCTTATCTCTTTTCTCTTAGTCTTTCCTTCTTTTAGGGTACACATGAGGAGTGTCCAGATGTTTATTAATGTTTTATTAATGTAATGTTATGTTTCAAATAAACATGTAAACATACTGTATATTTTTCTTTCTTTTTTAAACACCTACAGTAAAGTGTGACACTTAACACATTAAAAGCATCACAAACATTGAGGATAGAACTTCTAATGTGCAGTTTAACTTTTTTTAACTAAATATAATAAAAGTTTTTTTAAGAAGGGATAAGTACATGCCATCTTAAGGGCTAAGGTTAAAAAGTATTGTTTTGTGGAAAAAACACTTTAAAAAAAAATTTGGGCTAGTTTCGTCTGAGTGTACAGTTTAACCTGGCATGATTCTGGCACTTTGCTGGCAGTGTCGGCTGACTTTAAGGACCCGGACATTGGCCAGTTTTGGCTGAGTGTACAGTTTTAGCTGGCGTGATTCTGGCACTGTGCTGGCAGTGCCGGCTCACTTTAGGCACCCGGACATGGGCCAGTGTACTTGGGCCGATTCTGGGGCGTCATTCATCCCAGAGTTGGCCCTTTTCTGGCAGCCGGAACTGGGCCGTGGTTTTTTTTCTGGCCTGCCGGATTTGGGCCATTATTGGGCCAAACTGTTTTGGCTACCTGGGTTATTAAGGGCTTATGCACATTGTTATTGAGTGGTTCGTGTTGCACTAATTGTAGCCTACTGTGGTATGTGGATGTGACACTATGCACAGTGTGCATAGGGGGGTTACATGTATTGATACATGCAGTGAAATTTAGTCTCTGAGTTCAACCCATCCTTACCTAGCATAGTGTTTTAGGCTAATTGTTGATCAGCTGTCATGTTGCTGAGTGTCTATTTGCGGCCGAATATGCGCATTATTTGCATATGGGTGGATTAGCTGAACAGATGAGTATATATGGGGTTTATACATGCTTACTGAAGTCCCTGACTGAAACACCACGGCACGCCACTGGTAGTACATTATAATTACCTTTTGAATGTCTTTGCAACACATTTTCATCTTTGTTTAGCATTCTGGCAGAGCTAAAGACACCTAAAGAAGTTAAATCCAATCGCGTTCATTGACGGACATCGTTTACACCGTAACGGCCGTCTGAATTCTCTGGATCAAGCTTGAAGTGGTACGGCAGTACAGACACCATCATTTATAGAGAAATATAACTGCTTGTTTACATTCATGCCTGTGAATCTCAGTCAGAACCGGACAACCCACGCGTAGTCAGGGGCGTAACCTTTCAAACACACGCTGAACCCAGTTGACCAATAACAGTTGAGTAGGCCATCTGACCAATCCGAGTACACGAGACATTTTGGGAGGCGGAGTAAGAAACTAAATCCGAGCGTTTCACAGACAGGAAAAAATCGGTGAGGTATGTAAACAATTTATAAGATTTATAATTTATAAAAAAAATTATAGTTCAAGTTTTAACAGCATCTATGTACTATGGGATATTACAATAACGTGCTAATTATTAGCATAATAGGTGCTCTTTAATACTTTTTGCAACCTCCTTTTCCCAAGAGAACAGCTCTGAGTCTTCACCTATAATGCCTGATGAATTTGGAGAACACCTGACAAGAGATCAGAGACCATTCCTTCATGCAGACCCAGATAGCACACGTACGTCGCGGAGACGTCTGCTAAATATCGCTTCATCTTCTGTAGATCGGCCGCGAACATTGAAAAGTAAGACGTCTGCAATATCTCTGCAAGACGTCTTGGCGATGTCTTGAAACATTCGACATTTTTACGAGCTGCATACATCTTCTGGAGATCTTGAATCTGAGCAAACGCAGACGAATCAGCTGACCTCAATGCTTAACTCATTTCATTGTTTACACAAATTTCTTGTTTAATTGTATTGAACACAAACAAAAAGATTGAAAAAAAACCTCAGCTGCATATAAGTTGCCAGTTTTTTTAAGAGTTTGGCATTTAATTTGCATTCATAAAATATAATTATTATATACCCTACCTCGTATCACGTGTAATATAGAAACATGAAATCATACCCTTATATGCGTTTAGTCCAGTTTCACTTGCATATTTTGCAATACTAAGGACGAGCGGACTCCTGCATTTAAATTGCGTTTATGTTTTAAGTGCAGAATAAAACACATAAAGGTACTCAAAGAAACTACCTTGTACACAGAAATAATCTTACTGGCAACATTTTAACAAATACACTGTAACCAATAATTGACAGCAGTCTCTGCACCATTCTTTAACAGATGTCTATATAGATGAAGAAACCTTATACAATGTCGAAACACATTATACATGTATTCATTTGACCAGGTATTATCCAGCATCACAGCATGAATTGTTTCGACAAGTTTGTTTACCAAATTAAATTTATGAAACCATGTGCTGAATGTTCATTACATCCAGAACTTAACCAATATACTGCAAAGCTATGACATTTACTACCTGCTCATTTAATCACTGCACAAGACCCAGAGCTGATCATGACACTTTACATTTTAGACTTTGCATGTTCTACATAAAGAAGGAATTCTTTAAAAATGAATTAATTTATAATAACCCTAAAAATTAAAGCATTAAAAACACTGTGATGTAGTAAGTGCTGAAAGTACCATGTGACACTTTGAATATAATCACAAATAATGGAGACTGCTACACAAGACTTAGATGCGACTTTAATTACAATACAACATTCGGTACACCAGGGGATTTTAAATTGTGTGTCAGGAGGACCCACTTGTCCGTCACACAGGTTAAGGTGTGTTGCACACCGTAATGATGCAACAACAATTTGGCCAAATTAATAATTAACAATGACAATGGTTTTGAAATAATATACCATAAAATATTTGATATTGCAAATAAACTTATATTTACTTTACATTAACGAATATTATGAAAATAAAATGACTCCACTGAAAGAGAACAAATGTGTTTTAACCCATTAAAAAAATTATATTTAAAAATATTTTAGTGGGTCTAGAATAGATTACACTTGTCTAATAGGTTTTGAAATGAGAAGTTTGGAAACCCCAGCTTTACACAATACTAGTCTCAATTAAAGTTAATATTAAGTTGTAATATAACTGAAATAAAAAACATTTGCAATTGACAGACATTAAATTAAACTGATGGCAGATAAGGTGCTGCATTAAAAACAGAAAGGATCTAAAAAGAAAAGAAATTAAATATTTCTCCCAAATCAACATTGAACTATCAACACCAAATTAATAATAATGCAATTACATGCAAACAAACCTGTCAACCGTCAATATATAACAGATACTACACACCTGTGTCCAATACATCAAGATTCTCACAACATTTTAGGGCTAGCTTATTACCACAGTTCTGGCTATTCTTCATATTCTGTGTGGTGGTTAGTTTGCAACAGTGACAAAAATGAACTTTTCATTAACATTAACATTTGTTCACTTAAAGGCAGGGTAGGCAGCTCTGGTCTAAAAATCTTTTTTCCACATTTGTTTAAACTGTCTTTATATACTAATACATAATTAAAATGTAAGTACTCTGAAAAATAGAGTATAAAAGTCGAGTGTCTGTACAACTCTCACAATTGTTTGAAACACGGCTAATTATTTCCATTCGGGACGAATAAAATGATTTGCTTGGGCAACTGTCACTCTGTATCGCAACCGTTGCTACCACCCCCGCTGTTACAGGATCTGCCCACTTGCGCGCGCACGTTTGATTTGAGGACTGCAGAGGCACGGAACCTAGAAAGAGTATGGCAGAGAAACTCACAGCACCTGCATTTGCAGTGAGCGAAAGCAAACATGGCAAAAAAAGGAAGACCGTACAAGAAAAGGCAATAAACAAAAAGTATTTGAATAAACAAAGAAACCAAACAAGAGTCAACATCGGCGTGGCTTTCCAGCGATGGCGAGAACTGCGTGATCTCAAGGGGCTGAAAAGTGACGCAATGATGGCTTTATTTCTGCTGGACAGGTAATCTAGCTTTTTCATTTTGATTGTCAATTTTTGTGTTTATGTTTTCATGAAGCATGTATCACTAGCACACGTAAGTTAGCTGCCTAATATAGCTAACGTAACATTACTTAGTAGAACTATGCTGTCGTAGCTAAAACGGAGTAACTTTGGTATCCACTGTGTTACCGCGAGACGGTAAATAATCAATAGGCCTAAATGTTAGCTAAAGTTGAGAGCTGTCTTATTGAATTTCTCAAAATGTAACTTTTGAAATCAAAATGCTTGTGTAACCGCTAGTATACAGCGCCGAGCCGAGTAGCTGTTTTAGACCTAACTTTATCCTCTGTCTAAACTTTACGATCCTGAACGTTTTTTCGACTGTGGTTTGTTGTTAAGTTTACTGATGTCTTTATCTTGTATCTGTGTGTGTCGTACACACTGTGTTGTGTACGCGCGCGCGCGTGTGTTTTTATGCGTGTGTGTGTGTGTTTGTATGCGTGTGTGTGTGTGTTTGTATGCGCGTGTGTGTGTTTGTATGCGCGTGTGTGTATATAAACTTTATTACAGGCTCTAGGCCCAACATCATGACATACAACATAACAGAGGGAATAAATACATACACACATGTGTGTTTGTATGCGTGTGTGTGTGTGTGTGTGTGTGTTTGTATGCGTGTGTGTGTGTGTGTGTGTGTGTGTGTTTGTATGCGTGTGTGTGTGTTTGTATGCGTGTGTGTGTGTTTGTATGCGTGTGTGTTTGTGTTTGTATGCGTGTGTGTTTGTGTTTGTATGCGTGTGTGTGTGTGTTTTTGTGTGTGTGTGTGTGTGTGTGTGTGTTTGTGTGCAATGCAGTTGTGAAAAGGGTTTTGTTTGAGTGTATGTTACTCTGTTTATCTGTAAACAAGATATTTAAAATATGTGGTGATGGTGTTATGTTGATTGTATTTTTTTTTTAAGTTATGAGAAAGAGATATCAACGTCCACACCATCAAAAAGTGGATTTACAAGGCCACCACCCCCTGTTTCCTCTATTGTTGCGGAGTCTCTTTCTGACAGGTAAGACTTGTATGTTGTGTCGTTCATTGAACGAGTGACAGTTTTTACAACAATCCACGTTTATCTGTTTTTATTGAGATGATGACTTCTCAGTAGCTGGAGTTGAAGAGTTGGATAGTAGCAGCGTACAGGATAAAAATATTCAGCAATTGGATGCAAGGTATTGAGTAGTGAGACATTTTTATACATTTTTTATCAAACTTCACTCTACAGTCATTGTCTCCATTATTACTTCAACCACCTGTGGTGATGTAACGTAACATCATCTATTTATCTTTATTTAGTATGTCATCACTGGATTTGGATGTCATCAGTGAAGATGAATTTAACAACATTGAAAACTCGACGTAAGTTGATGTGTTGACTGAAGAGATGTTTTAAATTAAATTGTTAGATTGAATATACTTTTCAAATTTGACTATGTAGTATCGACTGGGAAGATAACACCTGGTGTCCTGATATGGAGACAGAGTCTGTGTCATCACTTGAAGAAGAAGAAACAAAGGAAATAGATACAGACTATGATGACAGTGATGATGAAGACTATATGCCACGTATTTGTGTGCGGTAGGTACAATACTGTATGATTATTATATTGAAGATGTATATATTTTTGCTAGATGTTTTTGAAATGTTTGTGTTACAACAGGACTGGCGGTGCTCTGAAGAGTCATATTTGTCTGGATGCACTTCCAACAATTAGTATGGAGGACACTGTGCATGATACTGAAGACAACTCCCAAGACCCTACTATTGCAGACATGCATCCAATCCCAGAGACTGCTAAAGTCCTGGTTGAGGATGATATCATTGGCCAGCCAGCATCTATAACATACCACAGTTGTCTGAAGCTGCTTGCAGAATATCTTGTTCTACCTGTGAACATATGTAGGGGAGAGTGGGGTAAAGTGAGACATTTTTTACATTTGCTCCCCTCTAAGCGAGCTAAAATGATATATCAGTCAAATTTACACATTTCCCATTAATTCAGGATGTTTCCTAGCTATGGAAATTACCAGAATGTATTCAGGACGAAGAGCAGTGAAAATATGATTGTTTTAAAAAAAGTGGTCTTGTGTCTCACTTTACCCCAGCTTAGGGGTAAACTGAGACAGACCAGAAAAATCAAGGGGGTAAAGTGAACCAGCTCGGGGTAAACTTATCCACTTACTTTTTACACTCTGAAACTACGATAACAGCACATATTGTAACAGATAAAATCCTGATGGCTAGCTTGACAACCACACATTCCAGAACTAATGTTGGACTAGTAACAGAATCAAGGGGATTGGTCAATTAAGAACATTATTTTTCTAAACACTTGAAAGTACAGTAACTCTGAACCAAAATCAAATACAACATAACATAATTCAAAAGTTATATTTTTTGGCCAGTTTTTGGCTTTATTTAACAGTGAGTTTTGGAGAGGACAGGAAAGTACAGGGAGGAGAGAAGGGTATTAGATCGGCAAATGACCACGAGCCGGGAATCGAACTCCCAGAAAGTGTGAAAGCACCACATGTCGGAGCGCTGCCCACTGTAGACCATTGGCTCCGACAATTCACATTTTTTTAATTAACATTCAAATGACATATAGAACCAGTTAGATTAGAACGCAGTCTGGGGGTCAGAACAAAGGACCCTTAGAGCCAGCTAGTGTCTGCGGGTCAGCGCAAAAGACAATCAGAACCATCTATCAATATTTCTATCCCTTGCAGCTGCTCTTACTGTGGGTTCACACCAGACGTGAGTTCAACGATTTGTGCAAGTAGATTACATTCAAAGTTAATGCAAAGACACGATCAGACGCATCCTCGCCTGGGGCGATGCGAATGACGCCATATGAGCGGAGCATTTGCCGCGAAAACACGCACTATTCACCTCAAACATGTCTTCGCCCAAGTTGAAAATATTTATCTCGAACGAAAAATTTGCATGACACAATGTTAAATCCTGTGAGTAATCTAGAGTGAATAATGCTACGTACACACCAAATGCGGGGCAGTGCGTTACTTGATCTAGATTACTTGCAGGATTTAACATTGTGTAATGGAATTTTTCGCTCAAGTTGAATATTTTCAAATTGGGCGAAGACATGTTTGCGGCGAATAGCGCGTGTTTTCGTGGAAAACGCGCCACCCATATCACGTCATTCACATCGCCACATGCGAGGACGTGTCTGATTGCGTCTTTGCATTGACTTTGTATGTAATCTACTTGCGCAAATTGTTGAACTTGTGTCTGGTGTGAACCCACAGTACCATGATGCCTCGCGTTTGGTGTGTACATAGCATTAGAGAATTCTTTCCTTCCTTGACCTAAGCAGCTGCACTCTCCATCTCCTCAAGGGGTGTTTTTCCCCAGGCTGTCTTCCTGGTGTATTGACTAGGCATAATGGTTTTTCTGCAATGTTTATAACATTAAAAATAAAACATATGTAATGTAATATTACATTAAAATATGTTTTAGACTAAACTGAACTTGTGCCTCGTGTCTCACTTTACCCCACATCATTTGTCTCACTTTACCCCACCACCACATTTTGGAAAAAAACTCTCTCTCTTGGAAATTCAGGCTAATCTTCAGCTAGCATCAACACAAGGTTTTATATGTTGGTAGTTCATAAACATGTGTGATATAAGTTTTTCTACCTGAATCAATTTGCTTTGGCACAACAGTTGATTAAGTTGACAGCAAGAAAATTTACTTTTACAAGCAAAAAATATATTTTTGTGAAAAAAACATGTTAACCACAGCAGCATGAGGTCCTGTCCTTCATGGCCAAGGGGAAATTTGAGGGGCTTAAAAACATAATGGTCATAGGACCACAAATGTGTTCCGTTGCCTAGATACAGGGGGTGTCTCACTTTACCCGATGTCTCACTTTACCCCACTCTCCCCTACTGCTAAGGACACAAACACAAATGTAGAGTGTGGGGCACATAAACCATTTGAGGTCAACATCCATTCCAGGGGTACAGCTGCAATTGTAGAATGGGTGAGTCTGAACTTGCGTTATTGTTTTGATAACAAGTTTTGAATATTTTTGAATGTTTTAGATGTGTAATATAAGCTAAATCTATTTTTAAACTTTCTTTTTCCAAATATGTCCTCTTCAGATATGTTGTAACGGTCACACTGTTTGGAAATGGTCTTCACAGCCCTTTTTTAAATATGCAATGCTTGCTGGGGACTTTATGTTGGCCTGTAACATACTGCTGTCTGGCAACAACTATGCCAAGATTTCCCTTCTCTTTAAATTCATGAATATGGGGATGGTGGAGAGGTCGTCTTTTTTTCGAGTACAAGACTCCTACTGTGTGGACTCCATAAAGGAGTTCTGGAATGAGAAGAGAGCTGAAATCATTGCCCAGCTACAGTCTAAAGGGCCTATTGTCGCCCTAGGTGAGTTTACATACACACACAAATAAACAGTATATGTGCTAAATAAGAATATAGAATGTTTCACAAGATGGTTGTTGATCCACCATGCAATAACAAGAGGCAAGGTGTGAATGGTAGTGCAACCTCGTAGAAAGAGGTCCAGATTGCTATGTAACCCCTTTTCACATCTTGCCTCATGTGACTGTATTGACTCAAAGGGTGGCAGTGTGGGTCAACGACCATCAGTACCATTCTCAAGGTGACAACCCTACACATAATTACGTGTAACTACACATCACTTGGTAAAATGGAGCCAGACAAGTTGATGTAAAAAAATTGGTGTTGTTTGCTTTAAAACATATATATATATGAATAAAAGATATGGGCCTTTCTTATACAGAGCTAACCTCATCTACGGTTGCCCAGTGCTTTTTTGCAGTTGTATATGTATAAAATGAGCATGTCATTGTTGAACAGTATAGTTAGCTCCTTTGCTTTCTCTTATAAAAGGTCATGCTCGGATGGACAGTCCTGGATTCTGTGCACAGTATTGCACATTACACAACCATGGAAAATGATTCCAAGCACATAATCTACATGGTCAATATCGACAAGAGGGAGACAAACAGGAACTCCGTTATCATGGAGAAGGAGGGCTTTCAGCGGACCTTTGAGACACTCCGTCAAGAAATAAACTTGATAGAAATTTGTACTGATGCTCATTCCCAAATATCAGCCCTCTTCAGTAAGTATCTTTACTGTAGTCTTTATGTTTTGGTGAAACTATCAAGATCTCTACAGTCATTACAGACAAAAAACACACCGCTATGATTATGACATGATATTGTTTTGTGTTTTTTTTGAAGTAAGCATTACATTTCTGCTTTTGTCCTCCAGACAAAAGGAAAATACAAAGACAGCGGAGTCCACCACACACTGGACGTCTGGCATGGGTCCAAAAACTTGTGCAAAAAAAATCATGCCGTAAGTATAAGAAATCTCCATCAGTGATCACATTTTATCTGATCACAAAAAAAACTTGCATACCAGCACCCTCCCATGCTTTTTTATTTTTTATTAATCTACATCAATTATGCTGACATAATCATAGTTTACATATTGTTTACATATAAAAAATTGTTTATGCATCCAGGCAGGGCAGCAAAAGGGGTGTGCCATTCTCCAGATTTGGAATAAAGACATTTGCAACCACTTTTGGTACTGCTGTAAGACTGCAGATACCTATGAAGAGTTCATTGTAAGTATTGTATTTTTTGTTGCTTTATTCAGTTTCAATATTTAGATTTTTTTTTATTGTTCATTATATAAAATCAACTAACTTATGTAATCACTCATTTTAGTTTATAGGGTTAAAAATGCAATAACTCATATACTGGGTATTTGATCTACACATTTTGTAACATATATTATGTATATTTGTTAATAGTTATGGCATTCAATCGCATATATAATGCTTTAGTCCAAATATCACTTTTAAAAACTAAAAATTCTGTGTTTTCATTTTTGTCTGTGCAAAATCTAGTTGTGACTTGTTTCTGCACTTAGAATTTAAATTCAGTTTGTAAATGTTTTTCCACAGGACATGTGGGTGGGACTCCTTCACCATGTCACAGGAGAACACACATGGGCCCTTGGTGAGTGTCAACATGGCCCCTTGCTTGACAGCAGAGAGAAGGATTGGATTGAGAGTGGTTCAGTGGCACATGAGAGGCTGGCCGAAATTATTCTGGATGAACGCTGGCTGAAGGTTGTCCCCAAGTATCTGCGTTTCAGGTACATAAGCTGCTACTTATATAATTATATATTATAAATAGTCTAATAAACTGTGTCAAAGACATGTACCGTTATTGGCGTTGATATTACATGACCGACATTACCAGAAAGAAAATATCTTGAATGTTTTATATCTAATGTGCAATCAGGTCGACTGCAGATTTGGAGTCCTTTCACAACCATGTTCTCATGTATGCCAGCAAGCGCTTCAGCTTTTCCCCGCCAGTGTACGCTGCTCGGACCATGCTGGCTGGCCTAGATTACAACCACCATGTCCATAGACCAGCCATGAGAAAAGCTGTTACTGGAAGTACTCCTATGCATTTTATTCTATATATGTCTAAGTGATGACTCAAAAAAGATTTACTAGTGTAAAACATATATATATTATTTTTGTTCACACCAAAAATGTAATTGGTGTTGATTTATTATCAAAATTGCATGTTCTGTGCAAATGCTGTATAAAAGAATGATGTATGGTATTGTAAACTTTTCACTAAGCTGATACACCTTTCTATATTGTCAGGTACAGCAAGCTGTACAACAAGAAGTCCAGGAAGTGGAGATTGTATTCAGTAAAGGTGAAGAAGGACTACAGCTACATTGCAGACCTACAGCGTGCCATCCTCCTTCGACGGCTATCAGCTAATAAGGGGATGGCTAGAAGCAGAACCAGGAGACCTGATGATCCCCGTCAACATGGCGTTGTGTCTGGTGCACCTGCCCCATCAACACAGGAGCTGTTGCAAATTCAAGTCAGCAGAGGGTCAGGTGAGTTGTTTAAATACTGGTACCTATAGTAGTACCAGCTATTTAATGAGTTATATGGATTTGTTGAAAATACTTCAAATGAGGATTTAAATTTCAACATTACATATAACACAGTTTTCACTGCAACTTATTAAACTCAGAAACTGTTATTTGAATCGAAGTGGTTATATAATTCATGATACAATCACAATTTCACATGGCTGCCTTTTTCATCCAATACAAATGTAGTAGTACATATGATTTCAGCAAACGAATGAAAGAAAAATGTGTCTAATAATGGCCATTTCTGGCCGAGATAAACACACACTCAAAACTCTACTTCCATAATAGATGAGATATATATTGTTATAATTTTAATCAGTAATGTTTGTTTATGAAATCTGGTAATCATGTCAGTGAGATAACTGTTATATTCTTTTTATAGGTCAATTGTTGCCAAAACAATAAATCATCTTCATAGTTGATGTTATGCTACGTCCGAAGTCTGGCCCGTCAACCGGTCAAGACACCTCTGGAGACACCATGTCTTTATTTATGTATAGTGTTATTTTGATTGTTTTCTATATCTGTAGAGGTTATAGTTTTAGTAATATAAAAATAAACAAGTGACATACTACATTTGGTTGTCGTTATTTTAGAAATAATACATAAATAGTTTAGAAATCTAATGTGGTTTCTGATGCAAGTGTAAAGAAAAGTCATTTATCATTTTCAGTCAAATTATTTATTGTAAAAAACAAAATGTTGTACAGAACACCACAAAATATATATTTACATATTGTAGACTGTAAAACACAAAAACTATGTACATGTATTCATTCACACAGTGGATAGAACGTTCTTGAAAGCACTCATTACACTTACACTCTACTAGGGATAAAACCTCTGTACTGTTGCAGTGGATCAGGATAACGGTCGCGTATCTTCCAGACACAGCAACTTGGAATCACGACTCTGTGACCCTGTCCTAGTGCTCCATACTGCCACACTACAAATTGCCTGTATGCTGCATGACGGAACTGTCTATTACTCTGTCCTGGTTCAGGATTATCAGTCAATGCACGAATGTCATTCCAGATGCGTCTAGCTAAGCGCAGAACACCCTCCTCCAAAATGTAGGCTTCCATGTGTGGTAGTATGGAAATGCAATAATCAGGATGTTGTCCACAGCACTTTTGTTCCACGAATGTAGGCATTTCTCTGCACCGCTGGCAGACACACCAAGCGGGTTGCCCTGAGACAAGAGGACCTGGTGGAGGAGCATTTTCTGAAATCCTATCCAGAACATCAAACATAAGACTTGGGTCACGTGTCAGGCAGAGCTCCAGGACTTTATGAGATTGTTCCAGGCTCAGTCCTCGAATTCTGGCCTGCAATGGAATATATAATAACAAATTAGATCACAAATTGTAAATATTGGTGTAATTGGACCTAACTTTTGTGAACATGATTCAATGTTTTTTTTATATGGCTTTATTGCTTTCTAAGAGGACTTATGTGCACATTACACTTCAGATCATATACCTGTTCACATGCCCTTGTTTGACCTTGAAGATTTAAAACTCGACTCAGGTCCTCTTGTCCAAGACTAAGTGCTCCTTGCCCTGCACTTCGACCACCCCGTCCTTGCCCTCTACTTCCTCGGACCCTGGTTGCTCGCCCTCTTGCACGACTTCCTCTACTTCGCCCTCGACCACGGACCTGTCCTCGAGCCGACGATGCGGTACTTGTGCCCGGAGTGTAGTCCTCATCAGAGTCAACAGCAATGCTTTCATCGTGGAAACTCTTACATGCCACACACCGTATATGTTATGAATCTTACACGAAATTCACATTCATCACCGTGTAAATTATGGTAATGTAAAAACGAGTATCAATGCAACCTGTTTTAGCAAACATAACTAACGTTAGCTCGTTCGTTACCGAATCAAACTAAATAAATGTTAAACTTTACCAGTATCGATATGATAGCTTGATAGTGAGTACTGAAAGCCATCGTTTTTGTTTATATTCAAAAAGTGATAAAGTTAGGTTTATTATTACATGTGATTCTGACATGATGTCACCAGATGCACCGCGCTCCATCTTCTCCGCTTGTCTCAGGTAAATATGCATCTTCCAGAGCGGTCAGTGTCACGCGTTCATGTGTTTTGGGGGCGTGGCTTTGGAAGAAGCCCAGAAGGGAGGGGGTGGATTGAATGGAAATAATGAGCTGTGTTTAGAACAGTCGTGAGAGGTGTACAGACACTCGATTTTTATACTCTCTTTTTCAGAGTGCTTACATTTTACTTATGTATTGGTATATAAAGTCAGTTTAAACAAATTTGGAATTTATGTTTTTTAGACCAGAGCTGCCTACCCTGCCTTTAAGCTGACTTCCAAGAGCACAGTTATCTAACACAGTCTACTGTAAGTCTTTTTTAACATTAAATATAGATTTTTTTTTTTTTTTTTTTTTGAGAGTGATACAAAGGACAAATGTCTCTGCTTGCTGCCTTCATCCGTGTGACCAATCAATGGTTGTGTTAAAAACATGATAATCAGGTGGTGACAATTAGGTAAAATATTGGGCAGTGTTACAGACAACTCGGATTTCTGATGTTATGTCATTAAATATCCTACCTCCGACCTCAATGCATTCCAGTCATTCACGTATCACATTTGCGTGTTTACCACATAATGAGACGCCAGGAGAAGTTTGTGCTCTTGTGCCAATTATGGCAGAAAACAGTTACTGGATAATTTAACATTCATGTTCATAAATATTATGTGCTGTAAAAATAGTTTAAAGTTTGTTTGCAGTTCATGTAAGGCTGTGAAAGGCTAGCCACCACCTTGTCTGCAATGTCAAATGACGCATCTCGTTGAGGTCGTTGTTGATCGATCTGTTCCAAGTTGAGAGGTTGGATACTCCACTTTGTTTCCTGTTCCAGACTTCTTACGGGTTTAAGGTCAATAATATCCAACATCCAAGTTGTCTCGAACACAGCATTAGTTCACAGACTCCAGTTCAGTTCTATCTGTAACAAAAGAACACAATGAGAACATCATCACATCAGACAGCGAACGGCCGGTTTGGACTACAGCCCTCTACTTCCCGGTTGAATGACATCAAAGCAAGTGTGTTTGACTAAACTCCGCCCTGGCTAAGATAAGCTGCTATTGAATCACAACACACTAAACAAGCAACACAATCAGAACTCGTTACGTATTTCTGAAGGAGGGACTTCTTAGGACAAAGAAGACATCAGCCCGTTTTTAGGACAGTGAAAGCACTATATAGATAAGTAGATTGTGTGAAAAATACCGCATGTGAAACATGTACACATGTTATATTGCACACTGTGAACACAATCAAATCTTCAAAAACACAGTAAAAAACGGATACTGACCTTTAAAGTTGTTCAGTATTATGGTTGTAATCAAGAAAATGACAGGCAATTTTATTTAAAGATCATATACCCTTTGGGTTTAAATGCAGATTTTAAACTTTCATGCCATGAAGGCAATAACACCGAAACATCTGTCCTTGTATTGTTTGATTAGAAAAACAGGTCTAAGCACCTAAAGCAAAACCGCTAATGTTACTGTCGCAAATAATCTATCGAGCGAAAAGACTAATGGCTCGGTTCCGACATCAGATGCTAATATAAATATTACAAATACTGTATCGAGCGCGCATAGTGTTTATCAAAATACACATGGCTCGGTTCCGTCATCAGAGTCAAGTCGGCGGTCAAACTGGGTGACTGTTAGGCGGCATAGTCATATAAGGCGTCCTTCTAAGACCCATAACGTAACGACAATTTCTAACAGATTCGATCCCCTAAGGAGTATACCAGCTGAAACACCTTTTAAAAGTGCCCTGGTCATTGGAGATTCTATACTCAGGAACACTAACATTGAGGCACCAAACACCATAGTCGACTGTATACCGGGAGCCAGAACGTCTGACATTAGATCCAAACTTAAAGTGCTGGCTAATGCTAAGCGGAAGTTTTCTAAGATTGTTATTCACGCCGGCACGAATGACACTAGGCTCCGCCAGTCGGAAATCACCAAAGATAATATTAAGGAGATGTGTGAAATTGCAAAAACAATGTCAGACAATGTAATATGCTCTGGTCCCCTCCCCGCCTACCGGGGAGATGAAACACATAGTAGATTAGTGTCTCTCAATGGATGGATGTCAAAGTGGTGCCCTCAGCATAACGTAGGGTTTATAGACAATTGGAAGCATTTCTGGGGAAGACCATTTCTCCTAACCCGAGATGGCCTTCATCCGTCATCGGAAGGAAGTGCTATACTCACTAAAAATCTGATCAATAGTCTTAATTCTGATATAGTATGACTATCCAGGGCCCAGGTCAGGAAACAGACGGATCGGCTTAACCGTCCATCTGTTAGCTGCCGTGATATGTCAAGACCACTTATATCCCAGCACTTCGAGTCAATCTTACCGAAATATCAGCACATTTCAACTGTATCTGTTCCCCGAACAAATAAATACAGGGCACCGCTTGTTACATCTGGTACAAATCTGATTCAAATAAAATTAGAAAACAATACATTAACAGATGAATCTCCAATCTTAAAATTCGGCCTTCTTAACATTAGATCGCTTACCAATAAAGAACCTATTGTCAATGAAATAATTACAGACCAAAACTTAGATGTACTCTGTTTAACAGAAACCTGGCTTAAAGCAGACGACTACATTAGTTTAAATGAATCCACCCCACAAGACTATTATTATAAACACGAACCTCGATTAAAGGGGAGAGGGGGTGGTGTAGCTACAATATACAACACAATGTTTAAAGTAAACCAAAAATCTGAGCTAAAATTTAAATCATTTGAAGTAATGTTGTTAAATATGGAAATAACTGATCGTAACCACAAACAGCTTTCTTTTGCTTTAGCGACAATCTATAGACCACCGGGCCACCATGCAGATTTCCTTAATGAAATAGCAGATTTCCTATCTGAGCTTGTAGTCACTGTAGATAAAGCTCTTATTGTTGGTGATTTTAATGTCCATGTGGACAACCCAAAAGACGCATTAGGACGTGCGTTTATAGATGTTCTAAATTCTCTCAATATTAGACAAAACGTGACAGGGCCAACGCATACTCGTAATCACACATTAGACTTAATTCTGTCACTCGGACTCAATATTAATGACGTCGAAATATCACCTCAGAGTGATGCAGTTTCTGACCATTACCTTGTGTCATACACTGTACTTCCAGATAGGATCACTCAATCTACAACATGCTACCGACTAGCCAGAACAATAATTTCCACCACTAAAGATAGCTTTATTAGCACTCTTCCAGACCTGTCCCAAATGAAACATGTAGCAGATAACTGTGACGATCTAGATATTGAAATAGAAAACCTAAACAATGTCTGTTCTAACACATTGGATGCCGTTGCTCCCATTCGAAAAAAGAGATTCAAAGAAAAACCGCCAGCTCCATGGTATGACCATCACACAGCAGCTCTTAAAAAGGCAGCTAGAAAAATGGAAAGAAATTATAGAAGCACAAAGTTAGAAGTATGGCGCGCAGCATGGAAACAGAGTGTTAAACACTACAGACAGGCTATTAAAACCGCCAGATCTACATATCTTAGCAAGCTTATAAATGAGAATCATAATAACCCTCGTTTCCTCTTTAGCACAGTTGCGAAACTGACTAGAAACAAAGAACAAACAGAAACCAATAGTAAACTTCAACACAATAGTAACGACTTCATGAACTTCTTTTCTAACAAAATTTCGGCTATTAGGGAAAACATCGTAGCTACCCAGGCAGCCACCACTCTACCCATTAGTTCACTTAACACTAGACTACCATACGAACATCTTGATTCATTTAAACCTACTACAATAGATGAGCTCTCTAAACTAGTCACATCATCCAAATCATCGTCCTGTATATTAGACCCCGTTCCCACAAAACTACTTAAAGAAGTATTCCCTGTAGTGTCAACCCCGGTTCTAAATATCTTTAACTCATCGCTAGAAATAGGATACGTTCCAACAGCTTTCAAACTAGCAGTTATTAAACCGCTGATTAAAAAACCACAGCTTGACCAAGGAGAACTTAATAACTTTAGACCAATCTCAAATCTCCCTTTTCTTTCGAAAATATTAGAAAAGGTAGTGGCAAGCCAGTTACGCACATTCTTGACAAATAATAGTACATATGAAAAGTTCCAATCAGGATTCAGGCCCCACCATAGCACAGAGACAGCGTTGCTTAGAGTTACAAATGACCTCCTATTAACATCCGATCGTGGTGAAATCTCAATTCTTATATTACTAGACCTTAGTGCAGCATTTGACACAATAGACCACAGAATCCTACTCAATAGACTAGAAAACTATGTTGGTATCAGTGGTCAGGCGCTAGCCTGGTTTAGGTCATATCTAACCAATCGCTATCACTTTGTTTATGTAAATGAGGAAGAGTCATATCACTCCCTGGTTAAATACGGTGTACCGCAGGGATCAGTTTTAGGTCCTATCCTGTTCTCGTTATACATGTTACCCCTAGGAGACATTATCAGGAAACATAACATAAGTTTTCACTGCTATGCGGATGATACCCAGCTTTACATCTCCTCGCATCCCAGCGAAACACACACATTTTCTAAACTAAAAGACTGCATTAGCGATGTTAGTGACTGGATGGCACATAACTTTCTTAAGCTCAACTCCAATTAGACAGAGGTACTTATTATTGAACCAAATCGCTACAAACATAATATGTCAGATTACAAATTGCACATAGATGGCTGTACTGTGGTGCCATCTTCCACGGTTAGGAACTTAGGTGTGATGTTCGACAGCAACTTATCCTTTGATAGTCATATCGCCAACGTCTGCCGCACAGCATTCTTCCATCTTAGAAATATCTCAAAAATACGCCATATACTGTCTACATCTGACGCAGAGAAGCTTATTCATGCTTTTATGATCTCTAGAATAGACTATTGTAACTCGCTACTCGGGGGATGCCATTCAAATCAGGTCAACAAGCTTCAGCTAGTTCAAAACGCTTCTGCAAGGGTACTTACTCGATCTAAGAAGTATGACCACATAAGCCCAATTCTGGCATCTTTACACTGGCTACCAGTTAAATATCGCATCCAATTTAAAATATCACTAATCACCTACAAAGCTTTAAATGGCTTAGCACCCTCATATCTTAGAGAATTACTATCAGAATACAATCCATCACGCACACTACGGTCGCAAAATTCTGGCCTATTGATTATCCCTAGACTATCAAAAGTGTCTAAAAGTGGAAGATCCTTTTCCTACTTAGCCCCTAAGCTCTGGAATGATTTACCAACCGATGTCCGAGAATCAGACACAGTCGATCATTTTAAATCTAGACTTAAAACTTTTCTCTTCAACAAAGCATTCGCATAATTTGTCTAGTAAAGGTTCTTAACTCGCAATAGTTATTTTCACGGAACAAAGCACTCACGGTCATAACACAGACCAACCAAATAAATAAATAAAAACCTTTTCTGCATGAACACTTAAAATGAATTGCATTAAATAGTTTGCCACCGTTTGCCACTGAACCTGCATTAACGACGACAGTGGGGCTTCCGGCCTTAGTCAAACGGTTTGGCACGTATGGTCGGGTTGCGATTTTGGTGCTTTCGTGTGTCTTGTGAATAGTATGCCATACAGACCCGTTTGCCACTGAACCTGCATTAACGACGACAGTGGGGCCTCCAGCCTTAGTCAAACGGGTTGGTATGTATGGTCGGGTTGCGTTTTTCGCGCTTTCGTGTGTCTTGTGAATAGTATGCCATACATACCCGTTTGCCACTGAACCTGCATTAACGACGACAGTGGGGCCTCCAGCCTTAGTCAAACGGGTTGGCACGTATGGTCGGGTTGCGATTTTGGCGCTATCGTAAGTCTTATGAATAGTATGCCATACAGACCCGTTTGCCACTGAACCTGCATTAACGACGACAGTGGGGCCTCCAGCCTTAGTCAAACGGGTTGGTATGTATGGTCGGGTTGCGTTTTTCGCGCATTCGTGTGTCTTGTGAATAGTATGCCATACATACCCGTTTGCCACTGAACCTGCATTAACGACGACAGTGGGGCCTCCAGCCTTAGTCAAACGGGTTGGCACGTATGGTCGGGTTGCGATTTTGGCGCTATCGTAAGTCTTATGAATAGTATGCCATACAGACCCGTTTGCCACTGAACCTGCATTAACGACGACAGTGGGGCCTCCAGCCTTAGTCAAACAGGTTGGTATGTATGGTCGGGTTGCGTTTTTCGCGCTTTCGTGTGTCTTGTGAATAGTATGCCATACAGACCCGTTTGCCACTGAACCTGCATTAACGACGACAGTGGGGCCTCAAGCCTTAGTCAAACGGGTTGGTATGTATGGTCGGGTTGCGATTTTGGCGCTATCGTAAGTCTTATGAATAGTATGCCATACAGACCCGTTTGCCACTGAACCTGCATTAACGACGACAGTGGGGCTTCCGGCCTTAGTCAAACGGGTTAGCACGTATGGTCGGGTTGCGATGTTTTTGGCGTTTTCTCCTGGTCCTGTAAATGGTATACAATATAGACCCGTTTGCCACTGAACCTGCATTAACGACGACAGTGGGGCTTTAGGCCTTAGTCAAACGGGTCGTCAGGTTTCATTTTCTCTTAAAGATCGGAAGGTGACCCTTATTTACCATATATACCCTCGCATTGGGCCCCCAATTTGCTAAATCCTCAACTGTGGATAACATAATTATGCCGCAATATTTAGTCTGTCTGGAACTAAGCTGAGTTAAACCACATCACTGTGTGACACTTCAATACATATGAACGGCCGCTACGCTAATACGATTTTGTTTTTCTCTCCCTGTCTCGTCCTCGGGTCAGACAGACCCAGTCCCGGTAGATGTGAAAGTCGGCACACCTCTGATCTACTGGCTGTCCTTCAACGTTATGCCCAGCTGATACCTGACCAACGATCACCGGCAGAACCGCTTAATCTCCGCTAAATCTCCATTTCCGTTCTCCCAAGGGTTTTTCCCTCCTAGGACTTATTTTTCCTCGGATAAAAGCCCGGGGTTTTTTTTTCTCCTAGGGGGTTTTTCACCCCGGGGAGGCAGCCTTTTTGGGCTTTACCTAGCTTCCTCTTCTATACGTTGCTTTAGTAATACGTGCAATTATAATATTGAGTCATAGCCGCAGCAAATTTAACTGCTCATGCTATCATGTATTCTGTTGTGCTATCTGTCGTTTTCTGTGCTTTTCACTGCTTCTATTTATGTAAAGCTGCTTTGAAACAATTGACTTTTGTGAAAAGCGCTATATAAATAAAATTGAATTGAATTGAATTGAATTAAAGCTGGGAGAGCATGGTGAGGGTGTTGATTGAACTAGATCTATTGACCCCTAGAGAAAATAATTAATAAAAATAATGTTTTTTTCTTATTTGTCCTGTCCTATTTTGTACTGTAAAATAAACAAAAGCAAGTGACCATAGTATAAAGAGGATAAACTATGGGTAATAAGGTATTTAGCAAGGCTAACATTTAAACATTTTGTTTTATCTCATAGACTATGTTTACACTGTCAATCTGATTTTTGTGTATATCCAATTTGAATGACTGACTGTACACACTGTGTATGACAACTCTTTGTGTTTGATTTGTGTGACCTGAGGCGCATTATCTTTTATCCAAAATAGCTGCATTGGTTTATAGCAATGACGTTGCGTTGATGTGTTTGAAATAAATGTGCTTGAGTTCATGCAGCAACAACCAGTTTTCATAGATGAAAAATAAAATATTGTCTTTTTATCCAATTCATCCGAGAAATCATTTGGTAATTAAAATAATGTACCCTAAAAAAAACTTTCATTTGTAAGACCGCATTCATTACTTTACTACATGTGGGAAGAGACTCACAGGTGGAGGTAGAAGTTTGGTCTGCACTTTCCATAGCTGGTGCACAGGGATTCTGGAATGCTAGTGACACAATTGAAGAAGACTGGTTCAAAATCTGCTTTACAACCAGAGGTTGAATTAAACTTTCTTATTGGCTGTCATTTTGACAGATAAGGCTGTAACAAATCTGTCATAATCAATTAGGACTAAAATATCAACAAAACACTTAGAAAATGAACAAAACCAACTATCTGAATATGTCCGAACTCTAACCTTGAGGTCTGGATAGACAAAGTGAGTGTTTATCTGTGTAAAAGTTAAACCATCATTGAAGACTGATGCAGTTGTCATTAAGGCTGATTTTGTCAGACCTACCCCAATGCCTCTACACAGTAGGCTATGCGCCACTTTTCATTTACACGTTTGCGTCATTGTTCGCATCGATGTGCATTTACACATGCAGAACGCTAGTAGCCAATGTCCATAGGCATTTACCAATGTAAAAAACAATATCAAGGCAAAAGCTGAAAAAATAAAAAGCGGCAGAAAAAACCCTTGTTGGGGGCCAATCACACCAAAAACCTGCCTGGAACGCAGCATAAGACCAAAATTATCATAGTTCAGCCCTCTCTGCTTTGCTTGGGTACGCTCTCAAAGACGGGGGTGGGGAGCGCCGAGTCAGAAGAGAGCTAAAATGGCGGAGGTTGGGAGTCCCTGCTTTGACTCTGTTTGCAAACTCTTGTTTCATCGTTTAAGCGATTAAATCTCTCGAGTAGACGCTGTTTCTTTTGATGAGAGTAGGGATGCACCGATCCGATATTTTGGATCGTATCGACGCCGATCCAAGCATTTTGAGTGGATCGGGTATTGGTGATGCGTGACCGATCCAAATCCGATACCCGTGGTGGTTGATTAATAAACAGCAAACATCATAAACTATTGCCTAAATTAATTTATATAAAAAATACACTTATATATTAAATTGCATTAATGAAAATATAATAAATATTATATTAAATATGTTGCACAGCCGTCTGTGTCAGACAGGCAAGTTAAGCAGGCATATAACAGAAAAGCTCTTGGAATTCATTGTTCTCGATGATTAGCCCCTCTCCATTGTGGAAAACATCGGTTTTCGTCGCCTCATGGAACATCTGGAACCACGATACAGTTTGCCGTCTAGAAAGTACATTTCTGAGACCGCTTTGCCTGAGCTGTATTCCAAAGTTTCATCTCAAATTGCAAACAAATTAAAAGATGTGCTGTCCTTGAGCTTTACTACAGATATTTGGAGCTCCGATGTGTGCCCCATGTCTCTTTTAAGTTTAACTGCACATTGGATGGATGCGAGTTATGCTTTGCAAAGCACTGTGCTACACGTTAAGGAATTACGAGGGTCACACACCAGCAGCGTGATTTCAGCATCCATCAAAGAAATGTTGGATGGGTGGAAAATCCCTATATCCAAAGTACATGTGATTTTAAGGGACAATGCCAGCAATATGAAGAAGGCAATGGATGACCTTGGGGTCCCTAGTTTGGGTTGTGTCGCGCACTCACTACAGCTTGTTGTTAACGAGGGACTTTTGTCACAACGAAGTGTAAGCGACGTGATTGCAAGTGCTAGAAAAATTGTGGGGCACTTCAAACATTCCCCGTTAGCATACTCGCGTTTGCAGGATCTTCAGCGCGAATTTCAAATGCCTCTGAAGCGTCTTCAGCAAGACGTCAAAACCAGATGGAACAGCACATATTACATGATTCAGAGCATCTTAGAACAGAAGCGAACTTTATGTGCATTTGCTGCCGACCACGAGCTGCCTGCATCGATGACTGCAAACCACTGGGCATTGCTCGAGAAAACAATGATTGTACTGTCACCATTTGAAGAACTGACTCGAGCCATAAGCTCATCAAGTTCAACAACAGCGGATGTTATTCCAACAATTTCAGTTCTGAAACGTCTGCTATCTCAGGAGAGAGACACGGACTCAGGGATTAAAACAATGAAAAGTACGCTACTACAAGCGGTCAACACAAGATTTGGTAACATCGAAGATGAACCACTTTACTCCTTGGCAACTTTACTCGATCCACGGTACAAAGACAGGTAAGCTAAAAGAACTAAAAAAAGTCACTTACGCATAATAAAATATATTTTCTATTATAAAACTTTGACGACGACAACGTTATTTTTATTGTATAATATTTATTTATTACATAAACATAAATTAATAAAGTTAGATCATTGTTGAATAATTCGTTTTATAAATCCATAGATTTTAAATGCTTAAAAAACAATGATAATTTTTTTGTACATTTTACAATGATCTATTCTTTGTAACTGCGGCATTAACTTTTTGTTACAACAATGGTTAAAATATTTTGCAGAATCAGATATAGGGCGTACATTAATTTTATATTAAGTGTTTGAAAGCATTATGCATTTTTGACTAGATCTTTTTATTTTGTTTCGTTGTTCGTTGACTGTTTAACGAAAATAACATTAAAAACACTTTTTATCTTTTTTTTTTTAAACAAAACTCATTCTTAAATTAAAATGCCTTTCTTTGGCCTATATAAAATAATTTTCCAGATAGCAGTAGACGCCACGCAGCATCCGTAACGGATCCGCTGTGACTCTGTTTGTTTACAGTTTATTTTTTTGTTATTACTGACCATTATATAAAAAGAGTTTTTATGACATCAAAAAAGCGTATTTATTCAGAAAAATAGGTAATTAATTTGTTGAATTAAAATATATTAAAATAAATAATAAAAAAACTATTTTTAAAAGTAGAAAGACTTCTAAATTAAATTGTGACATCAACCCAGCTAACAAAAAAAGGTCCCCAGGACGTCCCCTAAATGGCATCTGCGAACGTCCCCCGGACGTTATCGTGTAGGGTTCTTTTGACGTCCTGCGAACGTCCGCAAAAACGTCTTCCGGACGTTCAAAATGACGTTTTGGGGACTTTAATGACTTTTAGGGGACGTCATGGGGACCTTTTTTGTAAGCTAAATAACACGCTAAGCACTTTAGGTGAACGTCCCCCGAACGTCATCGTGTATGGTTCCCGTTACGTCGAGCGGACTTCCGCGAGGACGTCCTCCGGACTTTTGCAAGGACGTTCAGCGGACTTTCGGGACTTTTAGGGGACGTTCGCCTAAAGTCCTCAGCACGTCGTTTTATTTCCTTGCTAACCAATGAAATCAGACACGCTAAACATTGTATACCACAAAGTTCTTTTATTTTAATAGTTGTAATTATCCTGTGCTCCGTGTTTGTGTGAGCGTGCGCGAGCTCCCGTGCGCGTGCCGGATCTCCCGTACGCGTCAGTCAAACGCGCTTCAGCAGCTGTGTGTGCGTGTCTCTGGCTGTCTGCTGGACTCCGATGTCAAATATTTCCGTGGTCTTCTAACTTAAAACAACGAAACGAACACATTCAAAAGTTAAGTAGTTATTTTTTATTGGGGTGGTTTCCCAGACAAGGAGCTTAAACTAGGACTATGCCTCAGTTTAATAATGAAATATAACTAGTTTTAACAAACATGCCTTACTAAAAACATTACATGCAAGACAATGATGCTGACAAGATGGCCGCGCTAGCCTGAGCGCCGGCTGTTGAATTTGGCTGCTTTGTAAATTTGGGCCGTTTATAACTATCATCATCCATCATTCGAAATCTACTTCTAAGCACTTGTATATTGCTGTTGGATTTTGTCTATTGGAGTTCATTTTCTCCCAATCGCGTCTTTTTTCAGCATGGATCAGGCTGAGGTTTCTCTACAAACAATTTGGGACGCAATTCAGCTGATCAAAGTTGAAATGACTACTCATCTTGATTCAAAAACTGCGACGATACAAACCAGTCTTACCGGCATTCAAGGATCTTTATCTGCAT
The DNA here is from genome assembly GCF_030506205.2 of Paramisgurnus dabryanus. NCBI lineage: Eukaryota > Metazoa > Chordata > Actinopteri > Cypriniformes > Cobitidae > Paramisgurnus > Paramisgurnus dabryanus. The sequence goes on along the minus strand of NC_133343.1, from coordinate 41,807,727 downwards.
TATGTGAACAAATCTCGGAACTTGAGCACAGGGTGAGCTCTAATGAAGATAACTTTGACGATCTGTCGAAACGCGTTCAATCACTTGAAAAAGAGAATGCCTACCTGAAGGATAGAGTTGACGACGTTGAGAACAGAAGTCGGTCATCTAATCTTCGTTTTATCAACATTCCCGAAAAGAGTGAAGGCAGTGACACGATCGCCTTCTTGAATCAATTGATTCCGCTTCTTCTCGGCAGAGATCAATTCTCTGTTTCACCGATTATACAGATGGCCCATCGCTCTCCTACATTTACCTCTGGCTCCAGGCAGGTGCCCAGACCAATTCTGGTTAAGTTTCTACATCTTCAGGACAAAGTAAAGATTTTACGTCTGTCCAGGGAGAAAAAGGAACTCTCTTATAAAGGTTCTCGAGTGTACATTTATCCGGATTTTAGTGCAGATTTGATCAAAAAGCGTCGGCAGTTTGATGCTGTAAAGAAGAAACTCCGTGCTGTGGATATTAAATATTCTCTGTTGTATCCCTGTACGTTGAGAGTGATGCTACATGGGAAACCTAAATTATTTCGCTGTCCTGAGGAAGCAGAGACTTTCTTTCAGGATCTGTCCGGGTCTTCTCCATAACTATTGTAGCCTCTCTCTTATCTGTAAGTGACTCCCTTTGTGTTTTTTTTTTCTTCTCGCTGGCAAAAAGTAAATTTTCGGTTTAATTAAGTATCTCAGAGTGTGAATTTAGGGAGTTATATATTATATTTTGTGGATGATGCATTATATATCTGCAAGCTGAACAAGGAAAGTTTTGTTTGTCTTTTTATTAATTTTTTTCTCTTTTTTTATTTAATTAAATAATTTAGGCTATAAGAATCATAAATTGTTTTGGCCCTTTTGAAAATACGTCTTGTTAAGCAGTCCGAATTCTGGTGCTGTTTGCTCTATTTTTTCAATGTACTTTTTTTTTCTTTTTTTTGTTATTTGTTTGTGTGTATAAGTGTATTGTTTCTTGTTTGCTCAATTTGCGGTATTTTTTCTCCCCACCCCTACCTATTTTCTTTCAATTATTATTTGATCGGCTGATTTATGGTTTTTTAATGGTGCAATTGATTCTATTAAAGGTCTAAAGGTTATTCACCTTAATATTAGGAGTCTTCTTTCAAAAATCGATCTCCTTAGAGCTTGGGTTTTTCAAAATAAACCTAATATTATTACTCTCTCTGAAACATGGCTACATAGCAACATTTCTGATGATGAGATTAAAATTGACAATTATGTTTTATATAGATCTGATAGAGCCACTAGAGGTGGCGGGGGTGGCAACTTATGTTTCCTTAGATTTAGTTTCTGAATGTGTAACTCCCAACTTATTTCCTGTTAACTTTGAGTGTCTTTTTATTAGGGTTATTTTTCATGTTAACAAAAATTTAATTATTGGTAATATTTATAGGCCACCGTCTGCTCCGTCTGATTCTACGATGTGTATTTTGTCAACTATTAATTCTCTTGAGAAGTACAATGAATTGATTATTTTGGGCGATTTTAATAGAAACTGGTTGGACCGCTCTTCTGCTAATGATAGAAATTTATTTGGTAGTGTAAATCTTACTCAGTTAATTAATGAGCCTACTAGAGTTGACTATCGTTCTTCTTCTCTCTTGGATTGGATACTTGTTACTAATCCTGAAAGGATAATTAAATCTGGTGTAATGTCAGACTGTTTAAGTGACCATTCAATCATATATTGTGTCTGGAAAATTAAAACCCTAAGTTCTCCTCCTAAATATATAAGATTTAGACAGTGTAAAAATATGAATGTAGAGGGTTTTATTCAAGATCTAATTGATATAAATTGGGATAGGTTTCAGTTAATCCCTTTCGTTGAGGATGCATTGAGTTTTTTTAATTCTGAAGTTATAAATATAATTAATAAACATGCTCCGATGAGAACTGTTAGAGTCAAAGGCAGAAATTTACCTTGGATTAGCTCTAATCTTGTTAAACTTTTTAAGCAAAGGGATAAAGCATGGGCCAAATACCGGTTATCGAGGGATTCTATTGACTGGGAAAATTATAGATATTTGAGGAATTTATGTAAGGTAGAAACACGGAACTCTAAGGCCAATTATTATAAAGATCGTTTTTCTCAGGACTTTCATAACCCCAAGCAATTTTGGAATCAGTTGAATAATCTTTTGAATAAACCCTCTAAAAACTTGATTCAAAATATTAAATTTAATAATGAAATTATATCTGATCCATTACTTATCTCTCAAGCTTTTAATCAACATTTCTCTTCTGTTTGTGGTTCTCAGTGCCCTGATCTTTATACTACTGGGTATTTAAATTCTATTACTTCAAATAATTATTTTTCCTTTAAGAAGATCATGCCTGTTGATGTTTATCATGTTATATGTGATTTAAAAACAAATATTAGCACTGGTCCGGATGGTCTGGAAGCCAAATTTATTAAATTGGCAGCTCATGTATTAATGTATCCTCTTGCAGATTTATTTAATTTATCATTGTCTACTTGTTCTGTTCCACATGTATGGAAATGTGCAAGAGTTACTCCTTTGTTCAAGGCTGGAGACTCATCGGATGTGAATAATTATCGTCCAATTTCTATTATTTGTACTATCGTAAAAAATTTTGAGAAACTTATTTTCAATCAATTATCTTTATTCATTAATTCGTCAGATATTTTATCTCCGTTACAGTCTGGTTTCAGACCTAATTTTTCTACCACAACTGCTCTTTTAAAATTCACAAACGATGTATTTTCATCCTTCGACAAAGGCCAAGCTACAGGTGCCATTTTTATTGACCTCTCTAAGGCTTTTGATCTGGTGAATCATTATCTTCTTCTTGATAAACTGTCTTCTATTGGTCTAACTAGAAATGCTCTCCTTTGGTTTAGTGCTTATCTTCATAACAGACGTCAATGTGTTGCCTTTCAAGGTTTTCAGTCAGATTATGTAATCGTTGAAAAAGGTGTTCCACAAGGTTCTTCGCTTGGACCATTGCTTTTCTCCATTTTTATTAATGATTTACCTCAGATATGCTCAAATTGTTTGGTACATCTTTATGCCGATGACACTGTAATTTATACTTCTAATTCGGATATGACACAAATTCAGAATTCTTTACAATCTGATTTAAATTTGGTTCAAAAATGGTTTCATAATAATGGTCTTATACTTAATAAGAAGAAATCCTGTTGTATGATGTTTGGGACACGTCGTTGTCATTCTTCTTCTTTGGATTTGAACATTATCTTTGAAGATGGCTTAACTCTTGATAAAGTTGATTCATTTAAATACCTTGGCCTTTGGCTTGATTCGGAACTTACTTTTAAGCCCCATATTGATTATGTAGTTAGTAGAATATATTATTGTCTTCGTTTACTTTATCGTTCAATCAATTGTTTTACATTTCAAGTAAGGAAAAGAATTGTTTCCCAGTTAATATTACCCCTTATTGATTATGCTGATATTGTTTATCAAAATACCTATGATATCTACCTTAAGCCTCTTAATGTTGTCTATAATTCTTTGTGCAGATTTGTGTTAAGGTGTCCTTATCGTACTCATCACTGTTATATGTATGAGTTGCTTAATTGGTTACATCCTAAATCAAGAAGACAATTTCATTGGCTTTTGTTCATTTTTAAATGTGTCTATTCTGTTTGTCCATTTTATTTGAAACAATTCCTGATTCTATATGGGTCTTCTTATTCACTTAGACATATGCAATATCCTTACTTTCTTGTTCCTAAAATCTTTACTGAGGTCGGACGCAGGTCATTTCAGTATAAAGCTCCTTTTGACTGGAATAATCTTCCTGTTTCTTTGAGATCTACTACCTCTCTTAATCGCTTCAGGATTTTATTATTTTCTTATCTTAAAATAACTTGTTCATGTTTTTGATTGGTTAATTATTACTATTATTGTTTTCTTTTCTTTTTGTTTTGCTTTAAACTTTGTGTTCTGTTGATGTTATTGATTTATGATGCTGAGATTTTGTATTTCAACTATGGTATGAGGGTATGGGGGACATGTTGAGCATTTTGTGTTTGTTTTTTGTAATGTGGTTGTGTTTTGTGTTGTATTATTTGTTTATGTTTTTGGGACCCCCTTGAAAATGAGATGCTACATCTCAAGGGGCTATCCTTTCAATAAATTCAAATTCAAGACTTGTGTGCAATCTGATGTAAAAAACAAAGGGCACTGATGTATTTTAAGATATGTCAGTACAAGTTGTTTTTAGGTTGGACAGTTCTTTCATTTATTTTAGTCTAGAGCTAGTCTAATCCCTGTCCGGGAAACCGCCCCAATATGTTTAAAATGTCTTGCAAAAAATCTGTAGCAAACATTTAAAAGGGAGACAGAATTCTGTGCTAAAACTAGAAAGCATGCACAACTCTCTTTTACCTTAGTATTTAATGATTATGGCATTATAGTTGCTGTTACAGTTCACTCAAAGTAAAGGTGGCTAAATGTGGACATACAGTTCTGTGCAAAAGTCTGCATGCTACCATTAGATTTGTTGTTTTTTCAATTGTGTAGTGATCATATATTTATTTCTCATTCTCTTTATTAGAATACAACCAGAAAATACAGGAAATGTGTATGTAGTATTAAAAACAGTATAAAAGTTTAAGCTGAAGTTTCAAGTATTTAGGGTAAACTCACCTTCAACTTGAGCAATAGCAGGCAACTGCAGGATCTCTTACACATAAATAAAATTAAATCCTTTCTAATTCTAATCGAATGACTGCAGTCTCCTCAAAAAAGCTCAAGATGTGTTTCGTGCCAAGATAAGTCACACTTAATACTGACTGATGCCTGAAGAAGACATTTAGTTCTGGAAATTGTTTTGTTTTCAATTTTGTGTACATATTTCCTGTATTTTCTGTTTGTATCTTAATAAAAAGAGTAAAAAATAAATATGGATGGACATTAAAATTTTGCTAAAACAACAAAGCTGGTGATGGTGGCTTAAGACTTTTGCACAGTACTGTATGTTACCTATTTTATGTGTAAATGCAAATCGATATGAATATGAATACTCCCAGTATGGTTTCAGCTGGTCAGGCTGGTTTAGCAGGATTGTTTTACAGAGGTTTTGGCCACTTTGTAGCTGGTCTTAGCTGGTCAGGCGGGAAGACCAGCTGACCCACCAGCATATACCACCTTGGCTAAGTTGGTTGGCTGTCTTAGCTGGTTTAAGCTGGTCCTTCAACCTGGCAAAACTGGTACGTCAGCTGGTCTTCCACCCTGACCAGCTACAAAGTGAACATACACATCTCAGAGAGAGCATAGGACACACACACACACACACACACACACACACACACACACACACACACACACACACACACACACACACACACACACACACACACACACACACACACAATATTTTACTATGACATAAAATAATATAAGTTGTCTTATTATATTGATCTTTGATATTATTGTAGTTTTTTGTGTTAAAGGCATATTGAAGTATAATATGTAGAGTATATTCACACAGACTCACTTTAACTCAATGTAAGTTGCAAGTTTGAAATTGAGCTGCTGAAATTTGCCCTGTGTAACTGTAGCATCGTCCTAATTCCCATCTCCCAAACTGCCTCCCCTCTGAAGAAACAGATAACGAATCTACAAACAAAAACAATCCATAGTAAACATGGGTAAAAAGTCAGCAGTGACTAGTAATGTTGCGTGTGTTATGGCACATACCATCTTTTGAAAGTCAGCTTGGCTTGCTGCATTTTTCCGACCACTGCTGTGATGATGTCCTGGATTTGGTCTACTTTCAGAATGATTCTCCACTCCAAGATTTCTTTCAAGAAGGTGTTTTGAAACATTAATAAAATTACTAACTACACCAGTAAAATAAATGAACAATAAGTCTGTCTGGAAGAAAATCAATATCAATAATTTAAGGTAAAAAAATAACAAAATAGTGTACCTTGATTCGCTGGTTGGAAGAAATTGATTGATGTGCTGCATTTGTGATTGTGCATGAAATGGAACTGTAAACACATTCCAGATAAAAAAACAAACAATAAAAACAATTAATCATTTGTAAGTCACTCAAGGCATATGACAATTAATAAATTGAAATCAAGTAATCATCATTATACTACAAATACTGTAGACTGAGATTAAATATATTGTTTCTTAATTCCACAGAAGTATAACAATTTAAACTAGATATGCAATTCCCAAGGAATTACCAGTGCATGAAAATGCAAAAAGGTGATTGACAGAAATGTAAAAGTCTAGTAGTTTACCTGGCTGTTGACATGTTTTAGTGTGAAGCTAGCATGATTTAAAAAAGTTATCATGATGAAATATGATGTTACCATGATTAGCATGATTCAGCATGACGTTAGCATGATGCTAGCATGATTAGCATGAAGATAGCATGATTAGCATGAAGCTAGCATGATTAGCATGAAGCTAGCATGATGTTAGCATGATTAGCATGAAGCTAGCATGATGCTAGCATGATTAGCATGAAGCTAAAATGATGCTAGCATTATTAGCATGAAGCTAGCATGATGGTAGTATGATTACCATGAAGCTAGCATGATGTTAGCATGATTAGCATGATGCTAACATGATTAGCATGAAGCTAGCATGATGTTAGCATGATTAGCATGAAGCTAGCATGATGTTAGCATGATTAGCATAAAGCTAGCATGATGTTAGCATGATTAACATGAAGCTAGCATGATGCTAGCATGATTAGCATGAAGCTAAAATGATGCTAGCATGATTAGCATGAAGCTAGCATGATGCTAACATGAAGCTAGCATGATGTTAGCATGATTAGCATAAAGCTAGCATGATGTTAACATGATTAACATGAAGCTAACATGATGCTAGCATGATTAGCATGAAGCTAGCATGATGCTAGCATGATTAGCATGAAGCTAACATGATGCTAGCATGATTAACATGAAGCTAGCATGATGCTAGCATGATTAGCATGAAGCTAGCATGATGCTAGCATGATTAGCATGATGCTTACATGATGTTAGCATGATTAGCATGATGCTAGCATGATTAGCATGAAGCTAACATAATGCTAGCATGATTAGCATGAAGCTAGCATGATGTTATCATGATTAGCATAAAGCTAACATGATGTTAGTATGATTAGCATGAAGCTAGCATAATTTGCATGAAGCTAGCATGATACTAGCATGATTACCATGAAGTTAGCATGAATTTAGCATGAAATTAGCATGATCCTAGCATTATTAGCATGATGTTAGCATGATTAAGATGATGATAGCATGAAGCTAGCATGATTTAGCATGAAGCTAACAAGATTTAACATGAAGTTAGCATGATTTAGCATTAAGTGAGCAAGATTTATTATGAAATTAGCATAAAGCTAGCATGAAACTAGCACGAAGCTAGCATGGCTTAGCATGAAGCTAGCATGAAGCTAATATGACCCAAAGACCCAACCCCCATGTCTCTATGATGTCCGGATCCAGAGATATAAGGCTTTGTTTATTATGTTGCTAGGCTGCTCATATTTGGTTGCTAGGGGCGTGGCTTAATACCTCAATAAGGATGGTGAGAGACTGATTGGATGCCTGAGTAAAATGAGCCCACCCCCATGTCTCTGTGACACTGTGCTGCAAAGATATCCATCTGGGCATTTTATAATGGCAGTCTATGGGAGATGTTGCTAGGGTGCCCAAAATGGTTGCTAGGGGCGTGGCTTGATAGCTCAATAAGGATCCTAAGGGACTGATTGGATGCCTGAGTAAAATGAGCCCACCCCCATGTCTCTATGACATTGCGCTGCAAAGATATCCCATCCGGAACGTTTTTAGTTCCTTATATGGGCATGATTCCTGCCCCATTATAAGTCTATGGGGAAATTTGGGGACCTCTTACACCCCAGGGGTACAACTTACATCCCATTGTGAGGTATGTTCTTACAGAGCCTGCCAGCCTCTTCAAATGTGGCAAGTCACAAGTTTCTGTGAAATCCTAGGTCTGAGCTACGACTCGTCAAAGTTTGTCGCAATGTTAAGTCTATGGGATTTATTGGCTGCTTTTTCACCCCTGGGGCGAAGACCGTACCCCCGATCGCTTATAAAAGTCATAGCACACTATTCCCGAATAGTCCGCACGTTTGAGAGTTGGAATGAAGTTTCTAAGTTAAACGGTTCGAGCCGTATTAATTCCGGAAATTTGGTTGGAAGAATAATAATAATACCTAGAAATGCAATTCCCAAGGAATTACCAGTGCATGAAAATGCAAAAAAGTTGATTGACAGAAATGTAAAAGAAACTTAGTCTAGTAGTTTACCTGGCTGTTGACATGTTTTAGTGTGAAGCTAGCATGATTTAAAAAAGTTATCATGATGAAATATGAAGCTAGCATGAGTTAACATGATTTACCATGAAGTTAACATGATTTATCATGAAGCTAGCATGATTTATCATGAAGCTAACATGATTTAACATGAAGCTAACATGATTTAACATGAAGCTAACATGACGTTAACATGATTTAGCATGAAGCTAGCATGAAGCTAACATGATTTAACATGATGTTAGCACGATTTAGCATTAAGCTAACATGAAGCTAGTAAGATTTAGCATGAAGTTAACATGATGCTAGCATGATTAGCATGAAGCTAGCATGATGCTAACATGATAAGCATGAAGCTAGCATGATGCTAACATGATTAGCATGAGGCTAGCATGATGCTACCATGATTAGCATGAAGCTAACATGAAGCTAGCATGATTAGCAAGAAGCTAGCATGATGCTAGCATGATTAGCACGAAGCTACCATGATGCTAGCATGATTAGCACAAAGCTACCATGATTAGCATGATGGTAGCATGATTAGCACGAAGTTAGCATGAAGCTAACATGATTAGCATGAAGCTAGCATGATGCTAGCATGATTAGCATGAAGCTAGCATGAAGCTAGCATGATGCTAGCATGATTAGCATGAAGCTAGCATGATGCTAGCATGATTAGCATGAAGCTAGCATGATGTTAGCATGATTAGCATGAAGTTAACATGAAGCTAGCATGATTAGCATGAAGCTAGCATGATGCTAGCATGATTAGCACGAAGCTAACATGATGCTAGCATGATTAGCACGAAGCTAGCATGATGCTAGCATGATTAGCATGATGCTAGCATGATTAACACGAAGTTAGCATGAAGCTAGCATGATTAGCATGAAGCTAACATGATGCTAGCTAGCATGATTAGCATGAAGCTAGCATGATGCTAGCATAATTAACACGAAGCTAGCATGAAGCTAGCATGAATAGCACGAAGCTAGCATGATTAACACGAAGGTAGCATGAAGCTAGCATGATTAGCACGAAGCTAGCATGATTAACATGAAGCTAGCATGATGCTAGCATGATTAGCACAAAGCTAGCATAAAGCTAGCATGATTAGCACGCAGCTAGCATGAAGCTAGCATGATTAGCACGAAGCTAGCATGATTAGCACGAAGCTAGCAGGATGTTAGCATGATAAGCACAAAGCTAGCATGATGCTAGCATGATAAGCACGAAGCTAGCATGATGTTAGCATGATTAGCACGAAGCTAGCATGATGTTAGCATGATTAGCACGAAGCTAGCATGATGCTAGCATGATTACCACGAAGCTAGCATGATGCTAGCATGATTAGCACGAAGCTAGCATGATGATAGCATGATTAGCACGAAGCTAGCATGATGTTAGCATGATTAGCATGAAGCTAGTATGATTAACATGATGTTAGCATGATTAGCATGAAGTTAGCATGATGTTAGCATGATTAGCATGAAGCTAGCATGATGTTAGCATGAAGCTAGCATGATGTTAGTATGATTAGCATGAAGCTAGCATAATTTGCATGAAGCTAGCATGATGTTAGCATGATTACCATGAAGTTAGCATGAATTTAGCATGAAATTAACATGATGGTAGCATGATTAAGATGATGCTAGCATGATTAGCATGAAGCTAGCATGATTTAACGTGAAGCTAACAAGATTTAACATGAAGTTAGCATGATTTAGCATCAAGTTAGCAAGATTTATTATGAAATTAGCATAAAGCTAGCATGAAACTAGCATGAAGCTAGTATGACTTAGCATGAAGCTAGCATGAAGCTAATATTACCCAAAGACCCAACCCCCATGTCTCTATGATGTTCGGATCCAGAGATATAAGGCTTTGTTTATTATGTTGCTAGGCTGCTCATATTTGGTTGCTAGGGGCGTGGCTTAATACCTCAATAAGGATGGTGAGAGACAGATTGGATGCCTGAGTAAAATGAGCCCACCCCCATGTCTCTGTGACACTGTGCTGCAAAGATATCCATCTGGGCATTTTATAATGGCAGTCTATGGGAAATGTTGCTAGGGTGCCCAAAATGGTTGCTAGGGGCGTGGCTTAATAGCTCAATAAGGATCCTAAGGGACTGATTGGATGCCCGAGTAAAATGAGCCCACCCCCATGTCTCTACGACACTGCGCTGCAAAGATATCCCATCTGGGACGTTTTTATTTCCTTATATGGGCATGATTCCTGCCCCATTATAAGTCTATGGGGAAATTTGGGGGCCTCTTACACCCCAGGGGTACAACTTACACCCCATTGTGAGGTATGTTCTTACAGAGCCTGCCAGCCTCTTCAAATGTGGCAAGTCACAAGTTTCTGTGAAATTCTAGGTCTGAGCTACGACTCGTCAAAGTTTGTCTCCATGTTAAGTCAATGGGATTTTTCGGCTGCTTTTTCGCCCCTGGGGCGAAGACCGTACCCCCGATCGCTTATAAAAGTCATAGCCCACTATTCCCGAATAGTCCGCACGTTTGAGAGTTTGAATAAAGTTTCTAAGTTAAGCGGTTCGAGCGGTTTTAATTGCGGAAATTTGGTTGGAAGAATAATAATAACTAGATAGGTACATTTCCTGAAGAAAATGTGAGTGGTGCTTGCCGTGGCAAGTTTCGGGGACAATTCATGATTATACTCCAAGCCAAAAGTAAAGCAATTCAACCCACATGTCTCTACGATATTCTGATGCGAAGATATAAGGCTTTGTTTATTCGGTTGCTAGGGTACTGTTTTTGGTTGCTAGGGAGAAAATTGGCATCTACTAGTGATTACACTCCGAGTCACGAGTCAAACGGTCAAACCCCCGTGTCTCTACGATGTTCTGATGCGGAGATATAAGGCTTTGTTTACTCTGTTGCTAGGGTACTGTATTTGGTTGCTAGGGAAAAAAATGGCATCCACTAGTGATTACACTCCGAGATACGAGTCAAACGGTCCAACCCCCGTGTCTCTGCGATGTTCTGATGTGGAGATAAAAGGCTTTGTTTACTCTGTTGCTAGGGTAATGTATTTGGTTGCTAGGGAAAAAAATGGCATCCACTAGTGATTACCCTCCGAGTCATGAGTCAAACGGTCCAACCCCCGTGTCTCTACGATGTTCTGATGCGGAGATATAAGGCTTTGTTTACTCTGTTGCTAGGGTACTGTATTTGGTTGCTAAGGAAAAAAATGTCATCCACTAGTGATTACCCTCCGAGTCACGAGTCAAACGGTCCAAACCCCGTGTCTCTACGATGTTCTGATGCGGAGATATAAGGCTTTGTTTACTCTGTTGCCAGGGTACTGTATTTGGTTGCTAGGGAAAAAAATGGCATCCACTAGTGATTACCCTCCGAGTCATGAGTCAAACGGTCCAACCCCCGTGTCTCTACGATGTTCTGATGCGGAGATATAAGGCTTTGTTTACTCTGTTGCTAGGGTACTGTATTTGGTTGCTAGGGGCGTGGCTTGGGAGTGGCCAATGATGTGCCCAGTGATTACACTCCGAGTCACAAGTAAAACGGTCCAACCCCCGTGTCTCTACGATGTTCTGATGCGGAGATATAAGGCTTTGTTTACTCTGTTGCTAGGGTACTGTATTTGGTTGCTAGGGGCGTGGCTTGGGAGTGGCCAATGATGTGCCCAGTGATTACACTCCGAGTCACAAGTAAAACAGTCCAAACCCCGTGTCTCTACGATGTTCTGATGCGGAGATATAAGGCTTTGTTTATTCGGTTGCTAGGGTGCTCAAATTTGGTTGCTAGGGGCGTGGCTTGGGAGTGGCCAATGATGTGCCCAATTGTTACACCCCTAGTCACAAGTAAAACGGTCCAACCCCCGTGTCTCTACGATTTTCTGATGCGGAGATATAACGATTTGTTTATTCCGTTGCTAGGGTGCTCATATTTGGTTGCTAGGGGCGTGGCTTGGGAGTGGCCAATGATGTGGCAAGTGATTACACTCCGAGTCACAAGTAAAACGGTCTAACCCCCGTGTCGCTACGATGTTCTGATGCCGAGATATAACTGTTTGAATTTTATGTTGCTAGGGTGCTCAAAAGTGGTTGCTAGGGGCGTGGCTTAGTAACTCTGCAAGGGTCCTGAGAGGCTGATTGGATGCCTGAGTAAAATGAGCCCACCCCCATGTCTCTGTGACACTGTGGTGCAAAGATATCCCTCTGGGCATTTTGTAATGGCAGTCTATGGGATAGGTTGCTAGGGTGCCCAAAATGGTTGCTAGGGTAACATTACAACCCCATTGCGGGGGACGTCCTGACAGAGTCTAGCACCCTCTTCAAATTTAGTAACCCACATGCTTCTACGAAATCCTCGCTCGGACCTGTGACCCGTCAAAGTTTTTGCAATGTTAAGTCTATGGGATTTTCCCCCATTGACTTTTCATTGGGCATTTTTGGGCACCTCTTACACCCCAGGGGTACAACTTACACCCCATTGTGATGTATGTTCTTACAGAGTCTACCACCCTCTTCAAATGTTGTAACCCACATGTTTCTACAAAATCCTCGAGCGGAGCTATGACTTGTCAAAGTTTGGTGTAATGTTAAGTCAATGGGATTTTTCGGGTGGTTTTTTGCCCCCCTTTCGGAAATTCTGCACCCGACCGCTTATAAAAGTCATAGCCACCATCTCCTCAAAAAACCGGTCGATTTGAGCCCTCTTTCATGGGACTACGGCAAACCGTGCGGGACGAGTTACGCGCCGAAAAAGTGTGCAGACATAAGAATAATAATAATAATAATAATAATAATATCCCTGAGCAATAATAATAGTGATGCTTTGCATAAATGCAAGCACCACTAACTAGATAGGTACATTTCCTGAAGAAAATGTGAGTGGTGCTTGCCGTGGCAAAATTCTCGGGACAGTATATGATTATACTCCAACCCAAAAGTAAAACGGTCCAACCCCCGTGTCTCTACGATGTTCTGATGCGGAGATATAAGGCTTTGTTTACTCTGTTGCTAGGGTACTGTATTTGGTTGCTAGGGAAAAAATTGGCATCCCATAATGATTACACCCCGAGTCATGAGTCAAACGGTCCAACCCCCGTGTCTGTACGATGTTCTGATGCGGAGATATAAGGCTTTGTTTACTCTGTTGCTAGGGTACTGTATTTGGTTGCTAGGGAAAAAATTGGCATCCCATAATGATTACACTCCGAGTCACGAGTCAAACGGTCCAACCCCCGTGTCTGTACGATGTTCTGATGCGGAGATATAAGGCTTTGTTTACTCTGTTGCTAGGGTACTGTATTTGGTTGCTAGGGAAAAAATGGCACCCCATAATGATTACACTCTGAGCCACGAGTCAAACGGTCCAACCCCCGTGTCTCTACGATGTTCTGATGCGGAGATATAAGGCTTTGTTTACTCTGTTGCTAGGGTACTGTATTTGGTTGCTAGGGAAAAAAATGGCATCCCATAATGATTACACTCCGAGTCACGAGTCAAACGGACCAACCCCCGTGTCTCTACGATGTTCTGATGCGGAGATATAATGCTTTGTTTACTCTGTTGCTAGGGTACTGTATTTGGTTGCTAGGGAAAAAATTGGCATCCCATAATGATTACACTCTGAGTCACGAGTCAAACGGTCCAACCCTCGTGTCCCTACGATGTTCTGATGCGGAGATATAAGGCTTTGTTTACTCTGTTGCTAGGGTACTCTATTTGGTTGCTAGGGAAAAAATTGGCATCCCATAATGATTACACTCCGAGTCACGAGTCAAACGGTCCAACCCCTGTGTCTCTACGATGTTCTGATGCGGAGATATAAGGCTTTGTTTACTCTGTTGCTAGGGTACTGTATTTGGTTGCTAGGGAAAAAATTGGCATCCCATAATGATTACACGCCGAGTCACTAGTCAAACGGTCCAACCCCCGTGTCTCTACGATGTTCTGGTGTGGAGATATAACACTCTGTTGCTAGGGTACTCTATTTGGTTGCTAGGGAAAAAAATGGCATCCCATAATGATTACACTCTGAGTCACGAGTCAAACGGTCCAACCTCCGTGTCTCTACGATGTTCTGATGCGGAGATATAAGGCTTTGTTTACTCTGTTGCTAGGGTACTGTATTTGGTTGCTAGGGAAAAAATTGGGATCCCATAATGATTACACTCTGAGTCACGAGTCAAACGGTCCAACCCCATTGTCTCTACGATGTTCTGATGCGGAGATATAAGGCTTTGTTTACTCTGTTGCTAGGGTACTGGATTTGGTTGCTAGGGAAAAAAATGGCATCCCATAATGATAACACTCTGAGTCACGAGTCAAACGGTCCAGCCCCCGTGTCTCTACGATGTTCTGATGCGGAGATATAAGGCTTTGTTTACTCTGTTGCTAGGGTACTGTATTTGGTTGCTAGGGGAAAAAATGGCATCCCATAATGATTACACTCTGAGTCACGAGTCAAACGGTCCAACCCCCGTGTCTCTACGATGTTCTGATGCTGAGATATAACTGTTTGAATTTTATGTTGCTATGGTGCTCAAAAGTGGTTGCTAGGGGCGTGGCTTAATACCTATGTAAGGATCCTGAGAGACTGATTGGATGCCTGAGTAAAATGAGCCCACCCCTATGTCTCTTTGACACTGTGGTGCAAAGATATCCATCTGGGCATTTTATAATGGCAGTCTATGGGAGATGTTGCTAGGGTGCCCAAAATTGTTGCTAGGGGCGTGGCTTAATAGCTCTGGGATGATCCTGAGAGACTGATTGGATGCCCGAGTAAAATGAGCCCACCCACTTATCTCTACGACACTGTAAACCAAAGATGTCCCATCTGGAACTGTTTTATTCCCTTATATGGGCATGTTTCCTGCCCCATTATAAGTCAATGGGAATTTTCGGGTGCCTCTTATACCCCAGGGGTACAACTTACACCCCAATGTGATGTATGTTCTTACAGAGCCTACCACCCTCTTCAAATTTAGTAACCCACATGTTTCTAAGGAATACTCACTCGTACCTATGACCCGTCAAAATTTTTGCAATGTTAAGTCTATGGGATTTTGCCCCATTGACTTTTCATTAGGCATTTTTGGGCACCTCTTACACCCCAGGGGTACAACTTACACCCCATTATGATGTATGTTCTTAGAGAGCCTACCACCCTCTTCAAATGTTGTAACCCACATGTTTCTATAAAATCCTCGAGCGGAGCTATGACTCGTCAAAGTTGGGCGCAATGTTAAGTCAATGGGATTTTTCGGGTGGTTTTTCGCCCCCCTTTCAGAAATCCTGCACCCGATCGCTTATAAAAGTCATAGCACACCTCTCCTCAATAATCCGGTCGATTTGAGCCCTCTTTCATGGGACTACATTAAACCGTACGGGACGAGTTACGCGCCGAAAAAGTGTCCAGAAAAAGAATAATAATAACTAGATAGGTACATTTCCTGAAGAAAATGTGAGTGGTGCTTGCCGTGGCAAAATTCTGGGGACCATACATGATTATACTCCAAGCCAAAAGTAAAACGATCCAACTCCCGTGTCTCTACGATGTTCTGATGCGGAGATATAAGCCTTTGTTTACGCTGTTGCTAGGGTACTGTATTTGGTTGCTAGGGGAAAAATTGGCATCCACTGGTGATTACACTCCAAGTCACAAGTCAAACGGTCCAACCCCCGTGTCTCTACGATGTTCTGATGCGGAGATATAAGGCTTTGTTTACTCTGTTGCTAGGGTACTGTATTTGGTTGCTAGGGAAAAAAATGGCATCCCATAATGATTACACTCTGAGTCACGAGTCAAACGGTCCAACTCCCGTGTCTGTACGATGTTCTGATGCGGAGATATAAGGCTTTGTTTACTCTGTTGCTAGGGTACTGTATTTGGTTGCTAGTGAAAAAAATGGCATCCCATAATGATTACACTCTGAGTCACGAGTCATACGGTCCAACCCCCGTGTCCCTACGATGTTCTGATGCAGAGATATAAGGCTTTGTTTATTCGGTTGCTAGGGTACTGTATTTGGTTGCTAGGAAAAATTTTGACATCCCATAATGATTACACTCTGAGTCACGAGTCAAACGGTCCAACTCCCGTGTCTGTACGATGTTCTGATGTGGAAATATAAGGCTGTGTTTATCCGGTTGCTAGGGTACTGTATTTGGTTGCTAGGGAAAAATTTGGCATCCCATAATGATTACACTCTGAGTCACGAGTCATACGGTCCAACCCCCGTGTCTCTACGATGTTCTGATGCAGAGATATAAGGCTTTGTTTATTCGGTTGCTAGGGTACTGTATTTGGTTGCTAGGGAAAATTTTGACAGCCCATAGTGATTACCTTCTGAGTCACGAGTCAAACGGTGCAACCCCCGTGTCACTACGATGTTCTGATGTGGAGATATAAGGCTTTGTTTACTCTGTTGCTAGGGTACTGTATTTGGTTGCTAGGGAAAAATTTGACATCCCATAGTGATTACCCGCCGAGTCACGAGTCAAACGGTCCAACCCCCGTGTCTCTATGATGTTCTGATGCGGAGATATAAGGCTTTGTTTACTCTGTTGCTAGGGTACTGTATTTGGTTGCTAGGGAAAAAATTGGCATCCCATAATGATTACACTCCGAGTCACGAGTCAAACGGTCAAACCCCCGTGTCTCTACGATGTTCTGATGCCGAGATATAAGGCTTTGTTTACTCTGTTGCTAGGGTACTGTATTTGGTTGCTAGGGAAAAAATTGGCATCCCATAATGATTACACGCCGAGTCACTAGTCAAACGGTCCAACCCCCGTGTCTCTACGATGTTCTGGTGCGGAGATATAAGGCTTTGTTTACTCTGTTGCTAGGGTACTGTATTTGGTTGCTAGGGAAAAAATTGGCATCCCATAATGATTACACTCTGAGTCACTAGTCAAACGGTCCAACCCCCGTGTCTCTATGATGTTCTGATGCAGAGATATAACTGTTTGAATTTTATGTTGCAAGGGTGCTCAAAAGTGGTTGCTAGGGGCGTGGCTTAAAAGCTTTGGGAATATCCTGATAGACTGATTGGATGTCTGAGTAAAATGAGCCCACCCCCTTGTCTTTACGACATTGTAAAGCAAAGATATCCCATCTGGAACTTTTATATTCCCTTATATGGGCATGTTTCCTGCCCCATTATAAGTCAATGGGAACATTCGGGTGCCTCTTACACCCCAGGGGTACAACTTACACCCCATTGTGATCCATGTTCTTACAGAGTCTACCACCCTCTTCAAATAATGTAACCCACATGTTTTTACAAAATCCTCGCTCGTACCTATGACCCGTCAAAGTTTTTGCAATGTTAAGTCTATGGGATTTTCCCCCATTGACTTTTCATTGGGGCACTTTTGGGCGCCTCTTACACCCCAGGGGTACAAGTTACACCCCAATGTGATGTATGTTCTTACAGAGTCTACCACCCTCTTCAAATGTTGTAACCCACATGTTTCTACAAAATCCTCGAGCGGAGCTATGACTCGTCAAAGTTGGGTGCAATGTTAAGTCAATGGGATTTTTCGGGTGGTTTTTCGCCCCAATTTCGGAAATCCTGCACCCGATCGCTTATAAAAGTCATAGCACACCTCTCCTCAATAAGCCGGTCGATTTGAGCCCTCTTTCATGGGTCTACGACAAACCGTGCGGGACGAGTTAGGTGCCGAAAAAACGTGCAGATGTAAGAATAAAATATAATAATATCCCTGAGGAATAGTAATAGTGATGCCTTGCATAAATGCAAGCACCACTAATAATAA
Organism: Paramisgurnus dabryanus; assembly: GCF_030506205.2. Lineage (NCBI taxonomy): Eukaryota > Metazoa > Chordata > Actinopteri > Cypriniformes > Cobitidae > Paramisgurnus > Paramisgurnus dabryanus. The sequence continues at coordinate 41,789,609 of NC_133343.1, read as the reverse complement.
TAACTAGATAGGTACATTTCCTGAAGAAAATGTGAAGTGGTGCTTGCCGTGGCAAATTTCGGGGGACAATATATGATTATACTCCAAGCCAAAAGTAAAACAATTCAACCCACATGTCTCTACGATATTCTGATGCGAAGATATAAGGCTTTGTTTATTCGGTTGCTAGGGTACTGTATTTGGTTGCTATGGAAAAAATGGCATCCACCAGTGATTATCCTCTGAGTCACGAGTCAAACGATCCAACCCCCGTGTCTCTACGATGTTCTGATGCGGAGATATAAGGCTTTGTTTACTCTGTTGCTAGGGTACTGTATTTGGTTGCTAGGGAAAAAAATGGCATCCACTAGTGATTACCCTCCGAGTCCCGAGTCAAACGGTCCAAACCCCGTGTCTCTACGATGTTCTGATGCGGAGATATAAGGCTTTGTTTACTCTGTTGCTAGGGTACTGTATTTGGTTGCTAGGGAAAAAAATTGCATCCACTAGTGATTACCCTCCGAGTCATGAGTCAAACGGTCCAACCCCCATGTCTCTACGATGTTCTGATGTGGAGATATAAGGTTTTGTTTACTCTGTTGCTAGGGTACTGTATTTGGTTGCTAGGGGCGTGGCTTGGGAGGGGCCAATGATGTGCCCAGTGATTACACTCCGAGTCACAAGTAAAACGGTCCAACCCCCGTGTCTCTACGATGTTCTGATGCGGAGATATAAGGCTTTGTTTACTCTGTTGCTAGGGTACTGTATTTGGTTGCTAGGGGCGTGGCTTGGGAGTGGCCAATTATGTGCCCAGTGATTACACTCCGAGTCACAAGTAAAACGGTCCAACCCCCGTGTCTCTACGATGTTCTGATGCGAAGATATAAGGCTTTGTTTACTCTGTTGCTAGGGTACTGTATTTGGTTGCTAGAGGCGTGGCTTGGGAGTGGCCAATGATGTGCCCAGTGATTACACTCCGAGTCACAAGTAAAACGGTCCAAACCCCGTGTCTCTACGATGTTCTGATGCGGAAATATAAGGCTTTGTTTATTCGGTTGCTAGGGTGCTCAAATTTGGTTGCTAGGGGCGTGGCTTGGGAGTGGCCAATGATGTGCCCAATTGTTACACCCCTAGTCACAAGTAAAACGGTCCAACCCCCGTGTCTCTACGATGTTCTGATGCCGAGATATAACTGTTTGTATTTTATGTTGCTAGGGTGCTCAAAAGTGGTTGCTAGGGGCGTGGCTTAGTAAGTCTGTAAGGATCCTGAGAGACTGATTGGATGCCTGAGTAAAATGAGCCCACTTCCATGTCTCTATGACACTGTGGTGCAAAGATGTCCATCCGGGCATTTTATAATGGCAGTCTATGGTATAGGTTGCTAGGGTGCCCAAAATGGTTGCTATGGTAACCTTACACCCCATTGTGGGGGACGTCCTGACAGAGTCTAGCACCCTCTTCAAATTTAGTAACCCACATGTTTCTATGAAATCCTGGCTCGGACCTGTGACCCGTCAAAATTTTTGCAATGGTAAGTCTATGGGATTTTGCCCCATTGACTTTTCATTGGGGCACTTTTGGGCACCTCTTACACCCCAGGGGTACAACTTACACCCCATTGTGATCCATGTTCTTACAGAGCCTACCACCCTCTTCAAATGTTGTAACCCACATGTTTCTACAAAATCCTCGAGCGGAGCTATGACTCGCCAAAGTTGGGCTCAATGTTAAGTCAATGGGATTTTTCGGGTGGTTTTTCGCCCCCCTTTCGAAAATCCTGCACCCGATCGCTTATAAAAGTCATAGCAGTCGTGTCCTTAATAAGCCCGTCGATTTGAGCCCTCTTTCATGGGTCTACGACAAACCGTGCGGGACGAGTTAGGTGCCGAAAAAACGTGCAGATGTAAGAATAAAATATAACTAGATAGAAAAGTTTGTTGACAAACTTTATGTTGGCTTGACAAAGCGTAGCCTGAACGTTTAAAACAGTTTGACAGAAGTTTAGTTTAGTAGGCTATCTAGCTTTTATTATGTTTAAGTATGAAGCTAGCATGATTTAGCATGAAGTTAACATGATGTTAGCATGATTAACATGAAGCTAACATGATGCTAGCATGATTAGCATGAAGCTAATATGATGCTAACATGATTAGCATGAAGCTAACATGATGTTAGCATGATTAGCATGAAGCTAACATGATTAGCATGAAGCTAGCATGAAGATAGCATGATTAGCATGAAGCTAACATGATGCTAACATGAATTAGCATGAAGCTAGCATGATGCTAACATGAATTAGCATGAAGCTAGCATGATGCTAACATGAATTAGCATGAAGCTAGCATGATGCTAACATGAATTAGCATGAAGCTAGCATGAAGCTAGCATGATGCTAACATGAATTAGCATGATGCTAACATGAATTAGCATGATGCTAACATGAATTAGCATGAAGCTAGCATGATGCTAACATGAATTAGCATGATGCTAACATGAATTAGCATGAAGCTAGCATGATGCTAACATGAATTAGCATGAAGCTAGCATGATGCTAGCATGATTAGCATGAAGCTAGCATGAAGCTAGCATGATTAGCATGAAGCTAGCATGAAGCTAGCATGATTAGCATGAAGCTAGCATGATGCTAGCATGATTAGCATGAAGCTAGCATAATGCTAGCATGATTAGCATGAAGCTAACATGATGCTTGCATGATTAGCATGAAGCTAGCATGATGCTAGCATGATTAGCATGAAGCTAACATGATGCTAACATGATTAACATGAAGCTAGCATGATGTTAACATGATTTAACATGAAGCTAGCATGATGCTAACATGAATTAGCATGAAGCTAGCATGATGCTAACATGAATTAGCATGAAGCTAGCATGATGCTAACATGAATTAGCATGAAGCTAGCATGATGCTAACATGAATTAGCATGAAGCTAGTATGATGCTAACATGAATTAGCATGAAGCTAGCATGATGCTAACATGAATTAGCATGAAGCTAGCATGATGCTAACATGAATTAGCATGAATTAGCATGAAGCTAGCATGATGCTAACATGAATTAGCATGAAGCTAACATGATGCTAACATGAATTAGCATGAAGCTAGCATGATGCTAACATGAATTAGCATGAAGCTAGCATGATGCTAACATGAATTAGCATGAAGCTAGCATGATGCTAACATGAATTAGCATGAAGCTAGCATGATGCTAACATGAATTAGCATGAAGCTAGCATGATGCTAACATGAATTAGCATGAAGCTAGCATGATGCTAACATGAATTAGCATGAAGTTAGCATGATGCTATTATGAATTAGCATGAAGCTAGCATGATGTTAACATGAATTAGCATGATGCTAGCATGATGCTAACATGAATTAGCATGATTCTAGCATGATGCTAACATGAATTAGCATGATGCTAGCATGATGCTAACATGAATTAGCATGAAGCTAGCATGATGCTAACATGAATTAGCATGAAGCTAGCATGATGCTAACATGAATTAGTATGAAGCTAGCATGATGTTAACATGATTAGCATGAAGTTAGCAAGATTTATTATAAAAATTAGCATAAAGCTAGCATGAAACTAGCATGAAGCTAGTATGACTTAGCATGGAGCTAGCATAAGGCTAACATGACCAAAAACCCAACCCCCAAGTCTCTATGATGTTCGGATTCAGAGATATAAGGCTATGTTTATTATGTTGCTAGGGTGCTCATATTTGGTTGCTAGGGGCGTGGCTTAATACCTCAATAAGAATCCTCCGAGACTGATTGGATGCCTGAGTAAAATGAGCCCACCCCCATGTCTCTGTGACACTGTGCTGCAAAGATATCCATCTGGGCATTTTATAATGGCAGTCTATTGGATATGTTGCTAGGGTGCCCAAAAATGGTTGCTAGGGGCGTGGCTTAATAGCTATGGGGCGATCCTGAGAGACTGATTGGATGCCTGACTAAATTGAGCCCACCCCCATGTCTCTACGACACTCTAAAGTGAAGATATTCCATCTGGGACGCTTTTATTCCCTTATATGGGCATGTTCCCTGCCCCATTATAAGTCAATGGGGAAATTTGGGTGGTCCTTACGCCCCAGGGGTGAAACTTACACCCCAATGTGATGTATGTTCTTACACAGTCTGCCAGCCTCTTCAAATATGGTAACCCACAAGTTTCTACAAATTTCTCGCTTGCAGCTATGACCCGTCAAAGTTTGTCGCAATGTTAAGTCAATGGAAAATTTGGGGTGTTTGAGCGCCCCGTTAAGGAATTCGGAAGGTCCCATCAGTTAGAAAAGTCATAGCATAAATCTACGTACCAGTCTTAAAAGTTTTGTAAAGTTTTGTGGGTGTAGCTTGAAAGCTCTAGGAGGAGTTACAGTTAGAAAAAAGTGTGAACAGAAGAATAATAATAACTAGATAGGTACATTTCCTGAAGAAAATGTGAAGTGGTGCTTGCCGTGGCAAATTTCGAGGGACAATTTATGATTATACTCCAAGCCAAAAGTAAAACGGTCCACCCCAGTGTCTCTATGATGTTCTGATGCGGAGATATAAGGCTTTGTTTACTCTGTTGCCAGGGTACTGTATTTGGTTGCTAGGGAGAAAATTGGCATCCACCAGTGATAACACTCCAAGTCACGAGTAAAACGGTCCAACCCCCGTGTCTCTACGATTTTCTGATGTGGAGATATAATGATTTGTTTATTCGGTTGCTAGGGTGCTCATATTTGGTTGCTAGGGGCGTGGCTTAATACCTCTTGGCATCCACTACTGATTTCCCTCTGAGTCACGAGTAAAACGGTCCAACCCCCGTGTCTCTACGATTTTCTGATGCGGAGATATAAGGCTTTGTTTATTCGGTTGCTAGGGTGCTCATATTTGGTTGCTAGGGGCGTGGCTTAATACCTCTTGGCATCCACTAATGATTACCCTCTGAGTCACGAGTAAAACGGTCCAACCCCCGTGTCTCTACGAGTTTCTGATGCAGAGATATAACGATTTGTTTATTCCGTTGCTAGGGTGCTCATATTTGGTTGCTATGGGCGTGGCTTAATACAACTTGGCATCCACTAGTGATTACCCTCTGAGTCATGAGTAAAACGGTCCAACCCCCGTGTCTCTACGATTTTCTGATGCGGAGATATAAGGCTTTGTTTATTCGGTTGCTAGGGTGCTCATATTTGGTTGCTAGGGGCGTGGCTTAATACCTCTTGGCATCCACTAATGATTACCCTTTGAGTCACGAGTAAAACGGTCCAACCCCCGTGTCTCTACGATTTTCTGATGCGGAGATATAACGATTTGTTTATTCCGTTGCTAGGGTGCTCATATTTGGTTGCTAGGGGCGTGGCTTGGGAGTGGCCAATGATGTGGCAAGTGATTACACTCCGAGTCACAAGTAAAACGGTCCAACCCCCGTGTCGCTACGATGTTCTGATGCCGAGATATAACTGTTTGAATTTTATGTTGCTAGGGTGCTCAAAAGTGGTTGCTAGGGGCGTGGCTTAGTAACTCTGCAAGGGTCCTGAGAGGCTGATTGGATGCCTGAGTAAAATGAGCCCACCCCCATGTCTCTGTGACACTGTGGTGCAAAGATATCCCTCTGGGCATTTTGTAATGGCAGTCTATGGGATAGGTTGCTAGGGTGGCCAAAATGGTTGCTAGGGTAACATTACAACCCCATTGCGGGGGACGTCCTGACAGAGTCTAGCACCCTCTTCAAATTTAGTAACCCACATGCTTCTACGAAATCCTCGCTCGGACCTGTGACCCGTCAAAGTTTTTGCAATGTTAAGTCTATGGGATTTTCCCCCATTGACTTTTCATTGGGCATTTTTGGGCACCTCTTACACCCCAGGGGTACAACTTACACCCCATTGTGATGTATGTTCTTACAGAGTCTACCACCCTCTTCAAATGTTGTAACCCACATGTTTCTACAAAATCCTCGAGCGGAGCTATGACTTGTCAAAGTTTGGCGTAATGTTAAGTCAATGGGATTTTTCGGGTGGTTTTTTGCCCCCCTTTCGGAAATTCTGCACCCGACCGCTTATAAAAGTCATAGCCACCATCTCCTCAAAAAACCGGTCGATTTGAGCCCTCTTTCATGGGACTACGGCAAACCGTGCGGGACGAGTTACGCGCCGAAAAAGTGTGCAGACATAAGAATAATAATAATAATAATAATAATAACTAGATAGGTACATTTCCTGAAGAAAATGTGAGTGGTGCTTGCCGTGACAAATTTCGGGGGACAATTTATGATTATACTCCAAGCCAAAAGTAAAACAATTCAACCCACATGTCTCTACGATATTCTGATGCGAAGATATAAGGGTTTGTTTATGCGGTTGCTAGGGTACTGTATTTGGTTGCTAGGGAGAAAATTGGCATCCACTAGTGATTACACTCCGAGTCACGAGTCAAACGGTCAAACCCCCGTGTCTCTACGATGTTCTGATGCGAAGATATAAGGCTTTGTTTACTCTGTTGCTAGGGTACTGTATTTGGTTGCTAGGGAAAAAATTGGCATCCACTAGTGATTACACTCCGAGATACGAGTCAAACGGTCCAACCCCCGTGTCTCTGCGATGTTCTGATGTGGAGATAAAAGGCTTTGTTTACTCTGTTGCTAGGGTAATGTATTTGGTTGCTAGGGAGAAAATTGGCATCCACTATTGATTACACTCCGAGTCACGAGTCAAACGGTCCAAACCCCGTGTCTCTACGATGTTCTGATGCGGAGATATAAGGGTTTGTTTACTCTGTTGCTAGGGTACTGTATTTGGTTGCTAGGGAAAAAATTGGCATCCACTAGTGATAACACTCCGAGTCACGAGTCAAACGGTCCAAACCCCGTGTCTCTACGATGTTCTGATGCGGAGATATAAGGGTTTGTTTACTCTGTTGCTAGGGTACTGTATTTGGTTGCTAGGGAAAAAATGGCATCCACTAGTGATTACCCTCCGAGTCATGAGTCAAACGGTCCAACCCCCGTGTCTCTACGATGTTCTGATGCGGAGATATAAGGCTTTGTTTACTCTGTTGCTAGGGTACTGTATTTGGTTGCTAGGGGCGTGGCTTGGGAGTGGCCAATGATGTGCCCAGTGATTACACTCCGATTCACAAGTAAAACGGTCCAACCCCCGTGTCTCTACGATGTTCTGATGCGGAGATATAAGGCTTTGTTTACTCTGTTGCTAGGGTACTGTATTTGGTTGCTAGGGGGAAAATTGGCATCCACTGGTGATTACCCTCTGAGTCACAAGTCAAATGGTCCAACCCCCGTGTCTCTACGATGCTCTGATGCGGAGAAATAAGGCTTTGTTTACTCTGTTGCTAGGGAGCTGTATTTGGTTGCTAGGGAAAAAATGGCATCCACTAGTGATTACCCTCCGAGTCACGAGTCAAACCGTCCAACCCCCGTGTCTCTACGATGTTCTGATGCGGTGATATAAGGCTTTGTTTACTCTGTTGCTAGGGTACTGTATTTGGTTGCTAGGGAAAAAATTGGCATCCCATAGTGATTACACTCTGAGTCACGAGTCAAACGGTCCAACCCCCGTGTCTCTACGATGTTCTGATGCCGAGATATAACTGTTTGAATTTTATGTTGCTAGGGTGCTCAAAACTGGTTGCTAGGGGCGTGGCTTAATACCTCAGTAAGGATCCTGAGAGACTGATTGGATGCCTGAGTAAAATGAGCCCACCCCCATGTCTCTGTGACACTGTGGTGCAAAGATATCCATCTGGGCATTTTATAATGGCAGTCTATGGGATAGGTTGCTAGGGTGCCCAAAATGGTTGCTAGGGTAACCTTACACCCCATTGTGGGGGACGTCCTGACAGAGTCTAGCACCCTCTTTAATTTTAGCAACCCACATGTTTCTACGAAATCCTCGCTCGTACCTATGACCCGTCAAAGTATTTGCAATTTTAAGTCTATGGGATTTTCGCCCCATTGACTTTTCATTGGGGCACTTTTGGGCGCCTCTTACACCCCAGGGGTACAACTTACACCCCATTGTGATATATGTTCTTACAGAGTCTACCACCCTCTCCAAATGTTGTAACCTACATGTTTCTACAAAATCCTCGAGCGGAGCTATGACTCGTCAAAGTTGGGCTCAATGTTAAGTCAATGGGAATTTTCGGGTGGTTTTTCGCCCCCCTTTCGAAAATCCTGCACCCGATCGCTTATAAAAGTCATAGCAGTCGTGTCCTTAATAAGCCCGTCGATTTGAGCCCTCTTTCATGGGTCTACGACAAACCGTGCGGGACGAGTTAGGTGCCGAAAAAACGTGCAGATGTAAGAATAAAATATAATAATAATAATAATATCCCTGAGGAATAGTAATAGTGATGCCTTGCATAAATGCAAGCACCACTAATAACTAGATAGGTACATTTCCTGAAGAAAATGTGAGTGGTGCTTGCCGTGACAAATTTCGGGGGACAATTTATGATTATACTCCAAGCCAAAAGTAAAACAATTCAACCCACATGTCTCTACGATATTCTGATGCGAAGATATAAGGGTTTGTTTATGCGGTTGCTAGGGTACTGTATTTGGTTGCTAGGGAGAAAATTGGCATCCACTAGTGATTACACTCCGAGTCACGAGTCAAACGGTCAAACCCCCGTGTCTCTACGATGTTCTGATGCGAAGATATAAGGCTTTGTTTACTCTGTTGCTAGGGTACTGTATTTGGTTGCTAGGGAAAAAATTGGCATCCACTAGTGATTACACTCCGAGATACGAGTCAAACGGTCCAACCCCCGTGTCTCTGCGATGTTCTGATGTGGAGATAAAAGGCTTTGTTTACTCTGTTGCTAGGGTAATGTATTTGGTTGCTAGGGAGAAAATTGGCATCCACTATTGATTACACTCCGAGTCACGAGTCAAACGGTCCAAACCCCGTGTCTCTACGATGTTCTGATGCGGAGATATAAGGGTTTGTTTACTCTGTTGCTAGGGTACTGTATTTGGTTGCTAGGGAAAAAATTGGCATCCACTAGTGATAACACTCCGAGTCACGAGTCAAACGGTCCAAACCCCGTGTCTCTACGATGTTCTGATGCGGAGATATAAGGGTTTGTTTACTCTGTTGCTAGGGTACTGTATTTGGTTGCTAGGGAAAAAATGGCATCCACTAGTGATTACCCTCCGAGTCATGAGTCAAACGGTCCAACCCCCGTGTCTCTACGATGTTCTGATGCGGAGATATAAGGCTTTGTTTACTCTGTTGCTAGGGTACTGTATTTGGTTGCTAGGGGCGTGGCTTGGGAGTGGCCAATGATGTGCCCAGTGATTACACTCCGATTCACAAGTAAAACGGTCCAACCCCCGTGTCTCTACGATGTTCTGATGCGGAGATATAAGGCTTTGTTTACTCTGTTGCTAGGGTACTGTATTTGGTTGCTAGGGGGAAAATTGGCATCCACTGGTGATTACCCTCTGAGTCACAAGTCAAATGGTCCAACCCCCGTGTCTCTACGATGCTCTGATGCGGAGAAATAAGGCTTTGTTTACTCTGTTGCTAGGGAGCTGTATTTGGTTGCTAGGGAAAAAATGGCATCCACTAGTGATTACCCTCCGAGTCACGAGTCAAACCGTCCAACCCCCGTGTCTCTACGATGTTCTGATGCGGTGATATAAGGCTTTGTTTACTCTGTTGCTAGGGTACTGTATTTGGTTGCTAGGGAAAAAATTGGCATCCCATAGTGATTACACTCTGAGTCACGAGTCAAACGGTCCAACCCCCGTGTCTCTACGATGTTCTGATGCCGAGATATAACTGTTTGAATTTTATGTTGCTAGGGTGCTCAAAACTGGTTGCTAGGGGCGTGGCTTAATACCTCAGTAAGGATCCTGAGAGACTGATTGGATGCCTGAGTAAAATGAGCCCACCCCCATGTCTCTGTGACACTGTGGTGCAAAGATATCCATCTGGGCATTTTATAATGGCAGTCTATGGGATAGGTTGCTAGGGTGCCCAAAATGGTTGCTAGGGTAACCTTACACCCCATTGTGGGGGACGTCCTGACAGAGTCTAGCACCCTCTTTAATTTTAGCAACCCACATGTTTCTACGAAATCCTCGCTCGTACCTATGACCCGTCAAAGTATTTGCAATTTTAAGTCTATGGGATTTTCGCCCCATTGACTTTTCATTGGGGCACTTTTGGGCGCCTCTTACACCCCAGGGGTACAACTTACACCCCATTGTGATATATGTTCTTACAGAGTCTACCACCCTCTCCAAATGTTGTAACCTACATGTTTCTACAAAATCCTCGAGCGGAGCTATGACTCGTCAAAGTTGGGCTCAATGTTAAGTCAATGGGAATTTTCGGGTGGTTTTTCGCCCCCCTTTCGAAAATCCTGCACCCGATCGCTTATAAAAGTCATAGCAGTCGTGTCCTTAATAAGCCCGTCGATTTGAGCCCTCTTTCATGGGTCTACGACAAACCGTGCGGGACGAGTTAGGTGCCGAAAAAACGTGCAGATGTAAGAATAAAATATAATAATAATAATAATATCCCTGAGGAATAGTAATAGTGATGCCTTGCATAAATGCAAGCACCACTAATAATAATATCCCTGAGCAATAATAATAGTGATGCTTTGCATAAATGCAAGCACCACTAATAATAATAACTAGATAGGTACATTTCCTGAAGAAAATGTGAAGTGGTGCTTGCCGTGGCAAATTCTGGTGACCATATATGATTATACTCCAAGCTAAAAGTAAAATGATCCAACCCTCGTGTCTCTATGATGTTCTGATACAGAGATATAAGGCTTTGTTTACTCTGTTGCTAGGGTACTGTATTTGGTTGCTAGGGGAAAAAATGGCATCCACTAGTGATTACCCTCCGAGTCACGAGTCAAACGGTCCAACCCCCGTGTCTCTACGATGTTCTGATGAGGAGATATAAGGCTTTGTTTACTCTGGTTGCTAGGGAAAAAATTGCATCCACAAGTGATTACCCTCCGAGTCACGAGTCAAACAGTCCAACCCCTGTGTCTCTACGATGTTCTGATGCGGAGTTATAAGGCTTTGTTTACTCTGTTGCTAGGGTACTGTATTTGGTTGCTAGGGAAAAAAATGGCATCCACTCCGAGTCACGAGTCAAACGATCCATTCCCCGTGTCTCTACGATGTTCTGATGAGGAGATATAAAGGTTTATTTATTCTGTTGCTAGGGTGTTCATATTTGGTTGCTAGGGGCGTGGCTTAACACCTCTTGGCATCCACTAGTGATTACCCTTCGAGTCACGAGTCAAATGGTCCAACCCCTGTGTCTCTACGATGTTCTGATGAGGAGATATAAAGCTTTTTTTATTCGGTTGCTAGGCTGGTCATTATTGGTTGCTAGGGGCGTGGCCTGGGAGTGGCCAATGATGTGGCTAGTTATTACACTCCGAGTCACGAGTCAAACGGTCCAACCCCCGTGTCTCTACGATGTTCTGATGCGAAGATATAAGGCTTTGTTTATTCTGTTGCTAGGGTGCTCAAATTTAGTTGCTAGGGGCGTGGCTTGGGAGTGGCCAATGATGTGGCTAGTTATTACACTCCGAGTCACAAGTAAAATGGTCCAACCCCCGTGTCTCTACGATCTTCTGATGCGAAGATATAAGGCTTTGGTAATTCTGTTGCTAGGGTGCTCAAATTTAGTTGCTAGGGGCGTGGCTTGGGAGTGGCCAATGATGTGGCTAGTTATTATACTCCGAGTCACAAGTAAAACGGTCCAACCCCAGTTTCTCTACGATGTTCTGATGCCGAGATATAACTGTTTGAATTTTATGTTGCTAGGGTGCTCAAAAGTGGTTGCTAGGGGCGTGGCTTAATACCTATGTAAGGATCCTGAGAGACTGATTGGATGCCTGAGTAAAATGAGCCCACCCCCATGTCTCTATGACACTGTGCTGCAAAGATATCCATCTGGGCATTTTATAATGGCAGTCTATGGGAGATGTTGCTAGGGTGCTCAAAAGTGGTTTCTAGGGGCGTGGCTTAATAGCTCTGAGATGATCCTGAGAGACTGATTGGATGCCCGAGTAAAATGAGCCCACCCACTTATCTCTACGACACTGTAAAGCAAAGATATCCCATCTGGAACGATTTTATTCCCTTATATGGGCGTGTTCCCTGCCCCATTATAAGTCAATGGGAAATTTCGGGTGCCTCTTACACCCCAGGGGTACAGCTTACACCCCATTGTGATGTATGTTCTTACAGAGCCTACCACCCTCTTCAAATGTTATAACCCACATGTTTCTACCAAATCCTCGAGCGGAGCTATGACCCGTCAAAGTTCGGCCCAATGTTAAGTCAATGGGATTTTTCGGGTGGTTTTTCGCCCCCCTTTCGGAAATCCTGCACCCGATCTCTTATAAAAGTCATAGCACACCTCTCCTCAATAATCCGGTCAATTTGAGCCCTCTTTCGTGTGTCTACGACAAACCGTGTGGGACGAGTTACGCGCCGAAAAAGTGTGCAGACATAAGAATAATAAGATATAATAACTAGATAGGTACATTTCCTGAAGAAAATGTGAGTGGTGCTTGCCGTGGCAAATTTCGGGGGACAATTTATGATTATACTCCAAGCCAAAAGTAAAACGGTCCAACCCCTGTGTCTCTACGATGTTCTGATGCAGAGATATAAGGCTTTGTTTACTCTGTTGCTAGGGTACTGTATTTGGTTGCTAGGGAAAAAATTGGCATCCATAATGATTTCACTCCGAGTCACGAGTCAAACAGTCCAACCCCCGTGTCTCTACGATGTTCTGATGCGGAGATATAAGGCTTTGTTTACTCTGTTGCTAGGGTACTGTATTTGGTTGCTAGGGAAAAAAATGGCATCCCATAATGATTACACTTCGAGTCACGAGTCAAACGGTCCAACCCCCATGTCTCTACGATGTTCTGATGCGGAGATATAAGGCTTTGTTTACTCTGTTGCTAGGGTACTGTATTTGGTTGCTAGGGAAAAATGGCATCCCATAGTGATTACACTCTGATTCACGAGTCAAATGGTCCAACCCCCGTGTCTCTACGATGTTCTGATGCGGAGATATAAGGCTTTGTTTACTCTGTTGCTAGGGTACTGTATTTGGTTGCTAGGGAAAAAAATGGCATCCCATAATGATTACACTCCGAGTCACGAGTCAAACGGTCCAACCCCCGTGTCTCTACGATGTTCTGGTGCGGAGATATAAGGCTTTGTTTACTCTGTTGCTAGGGTACTGTATTTGGTTGCTAGGGAAAAAATTGGCATCCCATAATGATTACACTCTGAGTCACTAGTCAAACGGTCCAACCCCCGTGTCTCTACGATGTTCTGGTGCGGAGATATAAGGCTTTGTTTACTCTGTTGCTAGGGTACTGTATTTGGTTGCTAGGGAAAAAATTGGCATCCCATAATGATTACACTCCGAGTCACGAGTCAAACGGTCCAACCCCCGTGTCTCTACGATGTTCTGATGCGGAGATATAAGGCTTTGTTTACTCTGTTGCTAGGGTACTGTATTTGGTTGCTAGGGAAAAAATTGGCATCCCATAATGATTACACTCTGAGTCACTAGTCAAACGGTCCAATCCCCGTGTCTCTACGATGTTCTGGTGCGGAGATATAAGGCTTTGTTTACTCTGTTGCTAGGGTACTGTATTTGGTTGCTAGGGAAAAAAATGGCATCCCATAATGATTACACTCCGAGTCACAAGTCAAAAGGTCCAACCCCCGTGTCTCTACGATGTTCTGGTGCGGAGATATAAGGCTTTGTTTACTCTGTTGCTAGGGTACTGTATTTGGTTGCTAGGGAAAAAATTGGCATCCCATAATGATTACACTCTGAGTCACTAGTCAAACGGTCCAACCCCCGTGTCTCTACGATGTTCTGGTGCGGAGATATAAGGCTTTGTTTACTCTGTTGCTAGGGTACTGTATTTGGTTGCTAGGGAAAAAAATGGCATCCCATAATGATTACTCTCCGAGTCACAAGTCAAAAGGTCCAACCCCCGTGTCTCTACGATGTTCTGATGTGGAGATATAAGGCTTTGTTTACTCTGTTGCTAGGGTACTGTATTTGGTTGCTAGGGAAAAAATTGGCATCCCATAATGATTACACTCTGAGTCACTAGTCAAACGGTCCAACCCCCGTGTCTCTACGATGTTCTGGTGCTGAGATATAAGGCTTTGTTTACTCTGTTGCTAGGGTACTGTATTTGGTTGCTAGGGAAAAAATTGGCATCCCATAATGATTACACTCCGAGTCACGAGTCAAACGGTCCAACCCCCGTGTTTCTACGATGTTCTGATGCGGAGATATAAGGCTTTGTTTACTCTGTTGCTAGGGTACTGTATTTGGTTGCTAGGGAAAAAATTGGCATCCCATAATGATTACACTCTGAGTCACTAGTCAAACGGTCCAACCCCCGTGTCTCTACGATGTTCTGGTGCTGAGATATAAGGCTTTGTTTACTCTGTTGCTAGGGTACTGTATTTGGTTGCTAGGGAAAAAATTGGCATCCCATAATGATTACACTCCGAGTCACGAGTCAAACGGTCCAACCCCCGTGTCTCTACGATGTTCTGATGCGGAGATATAAGGCTTTGTTTACTCTGTTGCTAGGGTACTGTATTTGGTTGCTAGGGAAAAAATTGGCATCCCATAATGATTACACTCTGAGTCACTAGTCAAACGGTCCAACCCCCGTGTCTCTACGATGTTCTGGTGCGGAGATATAAGGCTTTGTTTACTCTGTTGCTAGGGTACTGTATTTGGTTGCTAGGGAAAAAAATGGCATCCCATAATGATTACACTCTGAGTCACAAGTCAAAAGGTCCAACCCCCGTGTCTCTACGATGTTCTGGTGCGGAGATATAAGGCTTTGTTTACTCTGTTGCTAGGGTACTGTATTTGGTTGCTAGGGAAAAAATTGGCATCCCATAATGATTACACTCTGAGTCATGAGTAAAACGGTCCAACCCCCGTGTCTCTACGACATTGTAAAGCAAAGATATCCCATCTGGAACTTTTTTATTCCCTTATATGGGCATGTTTCCTGCCCCATTATAAGTCAATGGGCATTTTCGGGTGCCTCTTACACCCCAGGGGTACAGCTTACACCCCTATGTGATGTATGTTCTTACAGAGTCTATCACCCTCTTCAAATGTTGTAACCTACATGTTTCTACAAAATCCTCAAGCGGAGCTATGACCCGTCAAAGTTCGGCCCAATGTTAAGTCAATGGGATTTTTCGGGTGGTTTTTCGCCCCCCTTTCGAAAATCCTTCACCCGATCGCTTATAAAAGTCATAGCACACCTCTCCTTAATAATCTGGTCGATTTGAGCCCTCTTTCATGGGACTGTGGCAAACCGTGCGGGACGAGTTACGCGCCGAAAAATGTGCAGACATAAGAATAAGATATAACTAGATAGGTACATTTCCTGAAGAAAATGTGAAGTGGTGCTTGCCGTGGCAAATTTCGGGGGACAATATATGATTATAATCCAAGCCAAAAGTAAATCAATTCAACCCACATGTCTCTACGATATTCTGATGCGAAGATATAAGGCTTTGTTTATTCGGTTGCTAGGGTACTGTATTTGGTTGCTAGGGAGAAAATTGGCATCCACTAGTGATTACACTCCGAGTCACGAGTCAAACGGTCAAACCCCCGTGTCTCTACGATGTTCTGATGCGGAGATATAAGGCTTTGTTTACTCTGTTGCTAGGGTACTGCATTTGGTTGCTAGGGAAAAAATTGGCATCCACTAGTGATTACACTCCGAGATACGAGTCAAACGGTCCAACCCCCGTGTCTCTGCGATGTTCTGATGTGGAGATAAAAGGCTTTGTTTACTCTGTTGCTAGGGTAATGTATTTGGTTGCTAGGGAGAAAATTGGCATCCACGAGTGATTACACTCCGAGTCACGAGTCAAACGGTCCAAACCCCGTGTCTCTACGATGTTCTGATGCGGAGATATAAGGGTTTGTTTACTCTGTTGCTAGGGTACTGTATTTGGTTGCTAGGGAAAAAAATGGCATCCACTAGTGATTACCCTCCGAGTCATGAGTCAAACGGTCCAACCCCCGTGTCTCTACGATGTTCTGATGCGGAGATATAAGGCTTTGTTTACTCTGTTGCTAGGGTACTGTATTTGGTTGCTAAGGAAAAAATGGCATCCACTAGTGATTACCATCCGAGTCACGAGTCAAACGGTCCAAACCCCGTGTCTTTACGATGTTCTGATGCGGAGATATAAGGCTTTGTTTACTCTGTTGCTAGGGTACTGTATTTGGTTGCTAGGGAAAAAAATGGCATCCACTAGTGATTACCCTCCGAGTCACGAGTCAAACGGTCCAACCCCCGTGTCTCTACGATGTTCTGATGCGGAGATATAAGGCTTTGTTTACTCTGTTGCTAGGGTACTGTATTTGGTTGCTAGGGGAAAAAATGGGATCCACTAGTGATTACCCTCCGAGTCACGAGTCAAACGGTCCAAACCCCATGTCTCTACGATGTTCTGATGCGGAGATATAAGGCTTTGTTTACTCTGTTGCTAGGGTACTGTATTTGGTTGCTAGGGAAAAAAATGGCATCCACTAGTGATTACCCTCCGAGTTATGAGTCAAACGGTCCAACCCCCATGTCTCTACAATGTTCTGATGCGGAGATATAAGGCTTTGTTTACTCTGTTGCTAGGGTACTGTATTTGGTTGCTAGGGGCGTGGCTTGGGAGTGGCCAATGATGAGCCCAGTGATTACACTCCGAGTCACAAGTAAAACGGTCCAACCCCCGTGTCTCTACGATGTTCTGATGCGGAGATATAAGGCTTTGTTTACTCTGTTGCTAGGGTACTGTATTTGGTTGCTAGGGGCGTGGCTTGGGAGTGGCCAATGATGTGCCCAGTGATTACACTCCGAGTCACAATTAAAACGGTCCAAACCCCGTGTCTCTACGATGTTCTGATGCGGAGATATAAGGCTTTGTTTATTCGGTTGCTAGGGTGCTCAAATTTGGTTGCTAGGGGCGTGGCTTGGGAGTGGCCAATGATGTGCCCAATTGTTACACCCCTAGTCACAAGTAAAACGGTCCAACCCCCGTGTCTCTACGATGTTCTGATGCCGAGATATAACTGTTTGTATTTTATGTTGCTAGGGTGCTAAAAAGTGGTTGCTAGGGGCGTGGCTTAGTAAGTCTGTAAGGATCCTGAGAGACTGATTGGATGCCTGAGTAAAATGAGCCCACCCCCATGTCTCTATGACACTGTGCTGCAAAGATATCCATCTGGGCATTTTATAATGGCAGTCTATGGGAGATGTTGCTAGGGTGCTCAAAAGTGGTTGCTAGGGGCGTGGCTTAATAGCTCTGAGATGATCCTGAGAGACTGATTGGATGCACGAGTAAAATGAGCCCACCCACTTATCTCTACGACACTGTAAAGCAAAGATATCCCATCTGGAACGATTTTAATCCCTTATATGGGCGTGTTCCCTGCCCCATTATAAGTCAATGGGAAATTTAGGGTGCCTCTTACACCCCAGGGGTACAGCTTACACCCCATTGTGATGTATTGACTTACAGAGCCTACCACCCTCTTCAAATGTTATAACCCACATGTTTCTACCAAATCCTCGAGCGGAGCTATGACCCGTCAAAGTTCGGCCCAATGTTAAGTCAATGGGATTTTTCGGGTGGTTTTTCGCCCCCCTTTCGGAAATCCTGCACCCGATCTCTTATAAAAGTCATAGCACACCTCTCCTCAATAATCCGGTCAATTTGAGCCCTCTTTCGTGTGTCTACGACAAACCGTGTGGGACGAGTTACGCGCCGAAAAAGTGTGCAGACATAAGAATAATAAGATATAATAATAATAACTAGATAGGTACATTTCCTGAAGAAAATGTGAGTGGTGCTTGCCGTGGCAAGTTTCGTGGGACAATTTATGATTATACTCCAAGCCAAAAGTCAAACGATCCAACCCCCGTGTCTCTACGATGTTCTGATGCGGAGATATAAGGCTTTGTTTACTCTGTTGCTAGGGTACTGTATTTGGTTGCTAGGGAAAAAATGGCATCCACTAGTGATTACCCTCCGAGTCACGAGTCAAACGGTCCAACCCCCGTGTCTCTACGATGTTCTGATGCGGAGATATAAGGCTTTGTTTACTCTGTTGCTAGGGTACTGTATTTGGTTGCTAGGGAAAAAAATTGCATCCACTAGTGATTACCCTCCGAGTCATGAGTCAAACGGTCCAACCCCCGTGTCTCTACGATGTTCTGATGCGGAGATATAAGGCTTTGTTTACTCTGTTGCTAGGGTACTGTATTTGGTTGCTAGGGAAAAAAATGGCATCCACTAGTGATTACCCTCCGAGTTATGAGTCAAACGGTCCGACCCCCATGTCTCTACGATGTTCTGATGCGGAGATATAAGGCTTTGTTTACTCTGTTGCTAGGGTACTGTATTTGGTTGCTAGGGGCGTGGCTTGGGAGTGGCCAATGATGAGCCCAGTGATTACACTCTGAGTCACAAGTAAAACGGTCCAACCCCCGTGTCTCTACGATGTTCTGATGCGGAGATATAAGGCTTTGTTTACTCTGTTGCTAGGGTACTGTATTTGGTTGCTAGGGGCGTGGCTTGGGAGTGGCCAATGATGTGCCCAGTGATTACACTCCGAGTCACAAGTAAAACGGTCCAACCCCCGTGTCTCTATGATGTTCTGATGTGGAGATATAAGGCTTTGTTTACTCTGTTGCTAGGGTACTGTATTTGGTTGCTAGGGGCGTGGCTTGGGAGTGGCCAATGATGAGCCCAGTGATTACACTCCGAGTCACAAGTAAAACGGTCCAAACCCTGTGTCTCTATGATGTTCTGATGTGGAGATATAAGGCTTTGTTTACTCTGTTGCTAGGGTACTGTATTTGGTTGCTAGGGGCGTGGCTTGGGAGTGGCCAATGATGAGCCCAGTGATTACACTCCGAGTCACAAGTAAAACGGTCCAACCCCCGTGTCTCTACGATGTTCTGATGCGGAGATATAAGGCTTTGTTTACTCTGTTGCTAGGGTACTGTATTTGGTTGCTAGGGGCGTGGCTTGGGAGTGGCCAATGATGTGCCCAGTGATTACACTCCGAGTCACAAGTAAAACGGTCCAAACCCTGTGTCTCTACGATGTTCTGATGCGGAGATATAAGGCTTTGTTTATTCGGTTGCTAGGGTGCTCAAATTTGGTTGCTAGGGGCGTGGCTTGGGAGTGGCCAATGATGTGCCCAATTGTTACACCCCTAGTCACAAGTAAAACGGTCCAACCCCCGTGTCTCTAAGATGTTCTGATGCAGAGATATAACTGTTTGTATTTTATGTTGCTAGGGTGCTCAAAAGTGGTTGCTAGGGGCGTGGCTTAGTAAGTCTGTAAGGATCCTGAGAGACTGATTGGATGCCTGAGTAAAATGAGCCCACCCCCATGTCTCTATGACACTGTGGTGCGAAGATATCCATCTAGGCATTTTATAATGGCAGTCAATGGTATAGGTTGCTAGGGTGCCCAAAATGGTTGCTATGGTAACCTTACACCCCATTGTGGGGTACGTCCTGACAGAGTCTAGCACCCTCTTCAATTTTAGTAACCCACATGTTTCTATGAAATCCTGGCTCGGACCTATGACCTGTCAAATTTTTTTGGCAATGTTAGTCTATGGGATTTTCGCCCCATTGACTTTCCATTAGGGCACTTTTGGGCACCTCTTACACCCCAGGGGTACAACTTACACCCCAATGTGATCCATGTTCTTACAGAGCCTACCACCCTCTTCAAATGCTGTAACCCACATGTTTCTACAAAATCCTAGAGTGGAGCTATGACCTGCCAAAGTTCGACGCAATGTAAAGTCAATGGGACGTTTTCGGGAGGTTTTTCGCGCCCCTTTCGGAAATCCTGCACCCGATCGCTTATAAAAGTCATAGCACACCTCTCCTCAATAATCCGGTCGATTTGAGCCCTCTTTCATGGCACTACGCCAAACCGTGCGAGACGAGTTACGCGCCGAAAAAGTGTCCAGAAAAAGAATAATAATAATAATAATATCTTTGAGGAATAGTAATAGTGATGCTTTGCATAAATGCAAGCACCACTAATAAGTATGAGCAATAATAATAGTGATGCCTTGCATAAATGCAAGCACCACTAATAATAATAATAATAATAAGTTTAAGTGCAACAACAGTATGTTGGCTTTCTCAAGCCAACATAATAAGTTTAAGTGCAACAACAGTATGTTGGCTTTCTCAAGCCAACATAATAATAATAATAATAACTAGATAGGTACATTTCCTGAAGAAAATGTGAAGTGGTGCTTGCCGTGGCAAATTTCGGGGGACAATATATGATTATACTCCAAGCCAAAAGTAAAACAATTCAACCCACATGTCTCTACGATGTTCTGATGCGGAGATATAAGGCTTTGTTTACTCTGTTGCTAGGGTACTGTATTTGGTTGCTAGGGAAAAAAATTGCATCCACTAGTGATTACCCTCCGAGTCATGAGTCAAACGGTCCAACCCCCGTGTCTCTACGATGTTCTGATGCGGAGATATAAGGCTTTGTTTACTCTGTTGCTAGGGTACTGTATTTGGTTGCTAGGGAAAAAAATGGCATCCACTAGTGATTACCCTCCGAGTCACGAGTCAAACGGTCCAAACCCCATGTCTCTACGATGTTCTGATGCGGAGATATAAGGCTTTGTTTACTCTGTTGCTAGGGTACTGTATTTGGTTGCTAGGGAAAAAAATGGCATCCACTAGTGATTACCCTCCGAGTCATGAGTCAAACGGTCCAACCCCCATGTCTCTACGATGTTCTGATGTGGAGATATAAGGCTTTGTTTACTCTGTTGCTAGGGTACTGTATTTGGTTGCTAGGGGCGTGGCTTGGGAGTGGCCAATGATGTGCCCAGTGATTACACTCCGAGTCACAAGTAAAATGGTCCAACCCCCGTGTCTCTACGATGTTCTGATGCGGAGATATAAGGCTTTGTTTACTCTGTTGCTAGGGTACTGTATTTGGTTGCTAGGGGCGTGGCTTGGGAGTGGCCAATTATGTGCCCAGTGATTACACTCCGAGTCACAAGTAAAACGGTCCAACCCCCGTGTCTCTACGATGTTCTGATGCGGAGATATAAGGCTTTGTTTACTCTGTTGCTAGGGTACTGTATTTGGTTGCTAGGGGCGTGGCTTGGGAGTGGCCAATGATGTGCCCAGTGATTACACTCCGAGTCACAAGTAAAACGGTCCAAACCCCGTGTCTCTACGATGTTCTGATGCGGAGATATAAGGCTTTGTTTATTCGGTTGCTAGGGTGCTCAAATTTGGTTGCTAGGGGCGTGGCTTAGTAAGTCT
Organism: Paramisgurnus dabryanus; assembly: GCF_030506205.2. Taxonomy (NCBI): domain Eukaryota; kingdom Metazoa; phylum Chordata; class Actinopteri; order Cypriniformes; family Cobitidae; genus Paramisgurnus; species Paramisgurnus dabryanus. The sequence continues at coordinate 41,768,190 of NC_133343.1, read as the reverse complement.
GTAAGGATCCTGAGAGACTGATTGGATGCCTGAGTAAAATGAGCCCACCCCCATGTCTCTATGACACTGTGGTGCAAAGATATCCATCCGGGCATTTTATAATGGCAGTCTATGGTATAGGTTGCTAGGGTGCCCAAAATGGTTGCTATGGTAACCTTACACCCCATTGTGGGGGACGTCCTGACAGAGTCTAGCACCCTCTTCAAATTTAGTAACCCACATGTTTCTATGAAATCCTGGCTCGGACCTATGACCCGTCAAAATTTTTGCAATGGTAAGTCTATGGGATTTTGCCCCATTGACTTTTCATTGGGGCACTTTTGGGCACCTCTTACACCCCAGGGGTACAACTTACACCCCATTGTGATCCATGTTCTTACAGAGCCTACCACCCTCTTCAAATGTTGTAACCCACATGTTTCTACAAAATCCTCGAGCGGAGCTATGACTCGTCAAAGTTGGGCGCAATGTAAAGTCAATGGGACGTTTTCGGGAGGTTTTTCGCGCCCCTTTCGGAAATCATGCACCCGATCGCTTATAAAAGTCATAGCACACCTCTCCTCAATAATCCGGTCGATTTGAGCCCTAATTTATGGGTCTACGACAAAGCGTGCGGGACGAGTTACGCGCCGAAAAAGTGTCCAGAAAAAGAAGAATAATAATAATATCTTTGAGGAATAGTAATAGTGATGCTTTGCATAAATGCAAGCACCACTAATAATAAGTATGAGCAATAATAATAGTGATGCCTTGCATAAATGCAAGCACCACTAATAATAATAACTAGATAGAAAAGTTTGAAGACAAACTTTATGTTGGCTTGACAAAGCCTAGCCTGAACGTTTAAAACAGATTGAGAGAAATTTAAAACAAGTTTAGTTTAGTATTATAACTTTCCGTAAACATGATACCAAAAGTTACCATGTTAGCACTATGTTAGCATGATGCTAACATGAATTTGCATGAAGCTAGCATGATGTTAACATGAATAAGCATGAAGCTAGCATGATGCTAACATGAATTAGCATGAAGCTAACATGAATTAGCATGAAGCTAACATGATGCTAACATGAATTAGCATGAAGCTAGCATGATGCTAACATGAATTAGCATGAAGCTAGCATGATGCTAACATGAATTAGCATTAAGCTAACATGAATTAGCATGAAGCTAACATGATGCTAACATGAATTAGCATGAAGCTAGCATGATGCTAACATGAATTAACATGAAGCTAGCATGATGTTAACATGAATTAGCATGAAGCTAGCATGATGCTAACTTGAATTAGCATGAAGCTAACATGAATAAACATGAAGCTAGCATGATGCTAACATGAGTTAGCATGAAGCTAGCATGATGCTAACATGAATTAGCATGAAGCTAGCATGATGCTAACATGAATTAGCATGAAGCTAGCATGATGCTAACATGAATTACCATGAAGCTAGCATGATGCTAACATGAATTAGCATGAAGCTAGCATGATGCTAACATGAATTAGCATGAAGCTAGCATGATGCTAACATGAATTAGCATGAAGCTAGCATGAAGCTAGCATGATGCTAACATGAATTACCATGAAGCTAGCATGATGCTAACATGAATTAGCATGAAGCTAGCATGATGCTAACATGAATTAGCATGAAGCTAGCATGATGTTAACATGAATTAGCATGAAGCTAGCATGATGCTAACATGAATAAGCATGAAGCTAGCATGATGCTAACATGAATAAGCATGAAGCTGCCATGATGCTAACATGAATTAGCATGAAGCTAGCATGATGCTAACATGAATTAGCATGAAGCTACCATGATGCTAACATGAATTAGCATGAAGTAAGCATGATGCTAACATGAATTAGCATGAAGCTAGCATGATGCTAGCATGATTAGCAGGAAGCTAGCATGATGCTAGCATGATTAGCATGAAGCTAACATGAATTAGCATGAAGCTAGCACGACGCTAACATGAATTAGCATGAAGCTAGCACGACGCTAACATGAATTAGCATGAAGCTAGCACGACGTTAACATGAATTAGCATGAAGCTAGCACGACGGTAACATGAATTAGCATGAAGCTAGCACGATGCTAACATGAATTAGCATGAAGCTAGCACGATGCTAACATGAATTACCATGAAGCTAGCACGATGCTAACATGAATTAGCATGAAGCTAGCACGATGCTAACATGAATTAGCATGAAGCTAGCACGATGCTAACATGAATTAGCATGAAGCTAGCACGATGCTAACATGAATTAGCATGAAGCTAGCACGATGCTAACATGAATTAGCATGAAGCTAGCACGATGCTAACATGAATTAGCATGAAGCTAGCACGATGCTAACATGAATTAGCATGAAGCTAGCACGATGCTAACATGAATTAGCATGAAGCTAGCACGATGCGAACATGAATTAGCATAAAGTTAACATGATGCTAACATGAATTAGTATGAAGCTAGCATGATGCTAACATGATTAGCATGAAGTTAGCAAGATTTATTATGAAATTAGCATAAAGCTAGCACGAAACTAGCATAGTATGACTTAGCATGGAGCTAGCATAAGGCTAACATGACCAAAAGACCCAACCCCCATGTCTCTATGATGTTCGGATCCAGAGATATAAGGCTTTGTTTATTATGTTGCTAGGGTGCTCATATTTGGTTGCTAGGGGCGTGGCTTAATACCTCAATAAGAATCCTCCGAGACTGATTGGATGCCTGAGTAAAATGAGCCCACCCCCATGTCTCTGTGACACTGTGCTGCAAAGATATCCATCTGGGCATTTTATAATGGCAGTCTATGGGATATGTTGCTAGGGTGCCCAAAAATGGTTGCTAGGGGCGTGGCTTAATAGCTATGGGGCGATCCTGAGAGACTGATTGGATGCCTGACTAAATTGAGCCCACCCCCATGTCTCTACGACACTCTAAAGTGAAGATATTCCATCTGGGACGCTTTTATTCCCTTATATGGGCATGTTCCCTGCCCCATTATAAGTCAATGGGGAAATTTGGGTGCCCCTTACACCCCAGGGGTGAAACTTACACCCCAATGTGATGTATGTTCTTACAGAGCCTGCCAGCCTCTTCAAATGTGGTAACCCACAAGTTTCTACAAATTTCTCGCTTGCAGCTATGACCCGTCAAAGTTTGTCGCAATGTTAAGTCAATGGAAAATTTGAGGTGTTTGAGCGCCCCGTTTAGGAATTCGGTAGGTCCCATAAGTTAGAAAAGTCATAGCAACAATCTACGTACCAGTCTTAAAAGTTTTGTAAAGTTTTGTGGGTGTAGCTTGAAAGCTCTAGGAGGAGTTACTGTGAGAAAAAGTTTGTACCAGAAGAATAATAATAACTAGATAGGTACATTTCCTGAAGAAAATGTGAAGTGGTGCTTGCCGTGGCAAATTTCGGGGGACAATATATGATTATACTCCAAGCCAAAAGTAAAACAATTCAACCCACATGTCTCTACGATATTCTGATGTGAAGATATAAGGCTTTGTTTATTCGGTTGCTAGGGTACTGTATTTGGTTGCTAGGGAGAAAATTGGCATCCACTAGTGATTACACTCCGAGTCACGAGTCAAACGGTCAAACCCCCGTGTCTCTACGATGTTCTGATGCGGAGATATAAGGCTTTGTTTACTCTGTTGCTAGGGTACTGTATTTGGTTGCTAGGGAAAAAATTGGCATCCACTTGTGATTACACTCCGAGATACGAGTCAAACGGTCCAACCCCCGTGTCTCTGCGATGTTCTGATGTGGAGATAAAAGGCTTTGTTTACTCTGTTGCTAGGGTAATGTATTTGGTTGCTAGGGAGAAAATTGGCATCCACTAGTGATTACCCTCCGAGTCATAAGTCAAACGGTCCAACCCCCGTGTCTCTACGATGTTCTGATGCAGAGATATAAGGCTTTGTTTACTCTGTTGCTAGGGTACTGTATTTGGTTGCTAGAGGAAAAAATGGCATCCACTAGTGATTACCCTCCGAGTCACGAGTCAAACGGTCCAACCCCCATGTCTCTACGATGTTCTGATGCGGAGTTATAAGGCTTTGTTTACTCTGTTGCTAGGGTACTGTATTTGGTTGCTAGGGGAAAAAATGGCATCCACTAGTGATCACATGCCGAGTCACAAGTAAAATGGTCCAACCCCCGTGTCTCTACGATGTTCTGATGTGGAGATATAAGGCTTTGTTTACTCTGCTGCTAGGGTACTGTATTTGTTTGCTAAGGAAAAAAATGGCATCCATTAGTGATTACCCTCCGAGTCCCGAGTCAAACGATCCAACCCCCGTGTCTCTACGATGTTCTGATGCGGAGATATAAGGCTTTGTTTACTCTGTTGCTAGGGTACTGTATTTGGTTGCTAGGGAAAAAATGGCATCCACTAGTGATTACCCTCCGAGTCACGAGTCAAACGGTCCAAACCCCGTGTCTCTACGATGTTCTGATGCGGAGATATAAGGCTTTGTTTACTCTGTTGCTAGGGTACTGTATTTGGTTGCTAGGGAAAAAAATGGCATCCACTAGTGATTACCCTCCGAGTCACACGGTCCAACCCCCGTGTCTCTACGATGTTCTGATGCGGAGATATAAGGCTTTGTTTACTCTGTTGCTAGGGTACTGTATTTGGTTGCTAGGGAATAAAATAGCATCCACTAGTGATTACCCTCCGAGTCATGAGTCAAACGGTCCAACCCCCATGTCTCTACGATGTTCTGATGTGGAGATATAAGGCTTTGTTGTACTCTGTTGCTAGGGTACTGTATTTGGTTGCTAGGGGCGTGGCTTGGGAGTGGCCAATGATGTGCCTAGTGATTACACTCCGAGTCACAAGTAAAACGGTCCAACCCCCGTGTCTCTACGATGTTCTGATGCGGAGATATAAGGCTTTGTTTACTCTGTTGCTAGGGTACTGTATTTGGTTGCTAGGGGCGTGGCTTGGGAGTGGCCAATGATGTGCCTAGTGATTACACTCCGAGTCACAAGTAAAACGGTCCAACCCCCGTGTCTCTACGATGTTCTGATGCGGAGATATAAGGCTTTGTTTACTCTGTTGCTAGGGTACTGTATTTGGTTGCTAGGGGCGTGGCTTGGGAGTGGCCAATTATGTGCCCAGTGATTACACTCCGAGTCACAAGTAAAACGGTCCAACCCCCGTGTCTCTACGATGTTCTGATGCGGAGATATAAGGCTTTGTTTACTCTGTTGCTAGGGTACTGTATTTGGTTGCTAGGGGCGTGGCTTGGGAGTGGCCAATGATGTGCCCAGTGATTACACTCCGAGTCACAAGTAAAACGGTCCAAACCCCGTGTCTCTACGATGTTCTGATGCGGAGATATAAGGCTTTGTTTATTCGGTTGCTAGGGTGCTCAAATTTGGTTGCTAGGGGCGTGGCTTGGGAGTGGCCAATGATGTGCCCAATTGTTACACCCCTAGTCACAAGTAAAACGGTCCAACCCCCGTGTCTCTACGATGTTCTGATGCCGAGATATAACTGTTTGTATTTTATGTTGCTAGGGTGCTCAAAAGTGGTTGCTAGGGGCGTGGCTTAGTAAGTCTGTAAGGATCCTGAGAGACTGATTGGATGCCTGAGTAAAATGAGCCCACCCCCATGTCTCTATGACACTGTGGTGCAAAGATATCCATCCGGGCATTTTATAATGGCAGTCTATGGTATAGGTTGCTAGGGTGCCCAAAATGGTTGCTATGGTAACCTTACACCCCATTGTGGGGGACGTCCTGACAGAGTCTAGCACCCTCTTCAAATTTAGTAACCCACATGTTTCTATGAAATCCTGGCTCGGACCTATGACCCGTCAAAATTTTTGCAATGGTAAGTCTATGGGATTTTGCCCCATTGACATTTCATTGGGGCACTTTTGGGCACCTCTTACACCCCAGGGGTACAACTTACACCCCATTGTGATCCATGTTCTTACAGAGCCTACCACCCTCTTCAAATGTTGTAACCCACATGTTTCTACAAAATCCTCGAGCGGAGCTATGACTCGTCAAAGTTGGGCGCAATGTTAAGTCAATGGGATTTTTTGGGTGGTTTTTCGCCCCCCTTTCGGAAATCCTGCACCCGATCGCTTATAAAAGTCATAGCACACCTCTCCTCAATAAGCCGGTCGATTTGAGCCCTAATTTATGGGTCTACGACAAAGCGTGCGGGACGAGTTACGCGCCGAAAAAGTGTCCAGAAAAAGAATAATAATAATAATAATAACTAGATAGGTACATTTCCTGAAGAAAATGTGAGTGGTGCTTGCCGTGGCAAAATTCTGGGGACCATATATGATTATACTCCAAGCCAAAAGTTAAACGATCCAACTCCCGTGTCTGTACGATGTTCTGATGTGGAGATATAAGGCTGTGTTTATCCGGTTGCTAGGGTACTGTATTTGGTTGCTAGGGAAAAATTTGGCATCCCATAATGATTACACTCTGAGTCACGAGTCATACGGTCCAACCCCCGTGTCTCAACGATGTTCTGGTGCAGAGATATAAGGCTTTGTTTATTCGGTTGCTAGGGTACTGTATTTGGTTGCTAGGGAAAATTTTGACATCCCATAATGATTACACTCTGAGTCACGAGTCAAACGGTCCAACCCCCATGTCTCTACGATGTTCTTATGCGGAGATATAAGGCTTTGTTTACTCTGTTGCTAGGGTACTGTATTTGGTTGCTAGGGAAAAAATTGGCATCTCATAGTGATTACCCGCCGAGTCACGAGTCAAACGGTCCAACCCCCATGTCTCTACGATGTTCTGATGCGGAGATATAAGGCTTTGTTTACTCTGTTGCTAGGGTACTATATTTGGTTGCTAGGGAAAAAATTGGCATCCCATAATGATTACAATCTGAGTCACGAGTCAAACGGTCCAACCCCCGTGTCTCTACGATGTTCTGATGCTGAGATATAAGGCTTTGTTTACTCTGTTGCTAGGGTACTATATTTGGTTGCTAGGGAAAAAATTGGCATCCCATAATGATTACACTCTGAGTCACGAGTCAAACGGTCCAACCCCCATGTCTCTACGATGTTCTGATGCGGAGATATAAGGCTTTGTTTACTCTGTTGCTAGGGTACTGTATTTGGTTGCTAGGGAAAAAATTGGCATCTCATAGTGATTACCCGCCGAGTCACGAGTCAAACGGTCCAACCCCCGTGTCTCTACGATGTTCTGATGCGGAGATATAAGGCTTTGTTTACTCTGTTGCTAGGGTACTGTATTTGGTTGCTAGGGAAAAATTGGCATCCCATAATGATTACACTCTGAGTCACGAGTCAAACGGTCCAACCCCCATGTCTCTACGATGTTCTGATGCGGAGATATAAGGCTTTGTTTACTCTGTTGCTAGGGTACTGTATTTGGTTGCTAGGGAAAAAATTGGCATCTCATAGTGATTACCCGCCGAGTCACGAGTCAAACGGTCCAACCCCCGTGTCTCTACGATGTTCTGATGCGGAGATATAAGGCTTTGTTTACTCTGTTGCTAGGGTACTGTATTTGGTTGCTAGGGGCGTGGCTTGGGAGTGGCCAATGATGTGCCCAGTGATTACACTCCGAGTCACAAGTAAAACGGTCCAACCCCCGTGTCTCTACGATGTTCTGATGCGGAGATATAAGGCTTTGTTTACTCTGTTGCTAGGGTACTGTATTTGGTTGCTAGGGGCGTGGCTTGGGAGTGGCCAATTATGTGCCCAGTGATTACACTCCGAGTCACAAGTAAAACGGTCCAAACCCCGTGTCTCTACGATGTTCTGATGCGGAGATATAAGGCTTTGTTTATTCGGTTGCTAGGGTGCTCAAATTTGGTTGCTAGGGGCGTGGCTTGGGAGTGGCCAATGATGTGCCCAATTGTTACACCCCTAGTCACAAGTAAAACGGTCCAACCCCCGTGTCTCTACGATGTTCTGATGCCGAGATATAACTGTTTGTATTTTATGTTGCTAGGGTGCTCAAAAGTGGTTGCTAGGGGCGTGGCTTAGTAAGTCTGTAAGGATCCTGAGAGACTGATTGGATGCCTGAGTAAAATGAGCCCACCCCCATGTCTCTATGACACTGTGGTGCAAAGATATCCATCCGGGCATTTTATAATTGCAGTCTATGGTATAGGTTGCTAGGGTGCCCAAAATGGTTGCTATGGTAACCTTACACCCCATTGTGGGGGACGTCCTGACAGAGTCTAGCACCCTCTTCAAATGTAGTAACCCACATGTTTCTATGAAATCCTGGCTCGGACCTATGACCCGTCAAAATTTTTGCAATGGTAAGTCTATGGGATTTTGCCCCATTGACTTTTCATTGGGGCACTTTTGGGCACCTCTTACACCCCAGGGGTACAACTTACACCCCATTGTGATCCATGTTCTTACAGAGCCTACCACCCTCTTCAAGTGTTGTAACCCACATGTTTCTACAAAATCCTCGAGCGGAGCTATGACTCGTCAAAGTTGGGCGCAATGTTAAGTCAATGGGATTTTTTGGGTGGTTTTTCGCCCCCCTTTCGGAAATCCTGCACCCGATCGCTTATAAAAGTCATAGCACACCTCTCCTCAATAAGCCGGTCGATTTGAGCCCTAATTTATGGGTCTACGACAAAGCGTGCGGGACGAGTTACGCGCCGAAAAAGTGTCCAGAAAAAGAATAATAATAATAATAATAATAATAATAAGTATGCAAGATAGTAATAGTGATGCCTTGCATAAATGCAAGCACCACTAATAATAATAATAATAAGTATGCAAGATAGTAATAGTGATGCTTTGCATAAATGCAAGCACCACTAATAAGTTTAAAAGCAATAACAATATGTTGGCTTTTTCAAGCCAACATAATAATAACTAGATAGGTACATTTCCTAAAGAAAATGTGAGTGGTGCTTGCCGTGGCAAGTTTCGGGGGGACAATTTATGATTATACTCCAAGCCAAAAGTCAAACGATCCAACCCCCGTGTCTCTACGATGTTCTGATGCGGAGATATAAGGCTTTGTTTACTCTGTTGCTAGGGTACTGTATATGGTTTCTAGGGGAAAATATTGGCATCCACTAGTGATTACACTTCAAGTCACGAGTCAAACGGTCCAACCCCCGTGTCTCTACGATGTTCTGATGAGGAGATATAAGGCTTTGTTTATTCCGTTGCTAGGGTACTGTATTTGGTTGCTAGGGGAAAAAATGGCATCCACTAGTGATTACCCTCCGAGTCATGAGTCAAACGGTCCAACCCCCGTGTCTCTACGATGTTCTGATGCGGAGATATAAGGCTTTGTTTACTCTGTTGCTAGGGTACTGTATTTGGTTGCTAAGGAAAAAAATGGCATCCACTAGTGATTACCCTCCGAGTCACGAGTCAAACGATCCAACCCCGTGTCTCTACGATGTTCTGATGCGGAGATATAAGGCTTTGTTTACTCTGTTGCTAGGGTACTGTATTTGGTTGCTAGGGAAAAAAATGGCATCCACTAGTGATTACCCTCCGAGTCACGAGTCAAACGGTCCAAACCCCGTGTCTCTACGATGTTCTGATGCGGAGATATAAGGCTTTGTTTACTCTGTTGCTAGGGTACTGTATTTGGTTGCTAGGGAAAAAAATGGCATCCACTAGTGATTACCCTCCGAGTCACGAGTCAAACGGTCCAACCCCCGTGTCTCTACGATGTTCTGATGCGGAGATATAAGGCTTTGTTTACTCTGTTGCTAGGGTACTGTATTTGGTTGCTAGGGAAAAAAATTGCATCCACTAGTGATTACCCTCCGAATCATGAGTCAAACGGTCCAACCCCCGTGTCTCTACGATGTTGTGATGCGGAGATATAAGGCTTTGTTTACTCTGTTGCTAGGGTACTGTATTTGGTTGCTAGGGAAAAAAATGGCATCCTCTAGTGATTACCCTCCGAGTCACAAGTCAAACGGTCCAAACCCCATGTCTCTACGATGTTCTGATGCGGAGATATAAGGCTTTGTTTACTCTGTTGCTAGGGTACTGTATTTGGTTGCTAGGGAAAAAATGGCATCCACTAGTGATTACCCTCCGAGTCATGAGTCAAACGGTCCAACCCCCATGTCTCTACGATGTTCTGATGTGGAGATATAAGGCTTTGTTTACTCTGTTGCTAGGGTACTGTATTTGGTTGCTAGGGGCGTGGCTTGGGAGTGGCCAATGATGTGCCCAGTGATTACACTCCGAGTCACAAGTAAAACGGTCCAACCCCCGTGTCTCTACGATGTTCTGATGCGGAGATATAAGGCTTTGTTTACTCTGTTGCTAGGGTACTGTATTTGGTTGCTAGGGGCGTGGCTTGGGAGTGGCCAATGATGTGCCCAGTGATTACACTCCGAGTCACAAGTAAAACGGTCCAACCCCCGTGTCTCTACGATGTTCTGATGCGGAGATATAAGTCTTTGTTTACTCTGTTGCTAGGGTACTGTATTTGGTTGCTAGGGGCGTGGCTTGGGAGTGGCCAATGATGTGCCCAGTGATTACACTCCGAGTCACAAGTAAAACGGTCCAAACCCCGTGTCTCTACGATGTTCTGATGCTGAGATATAAGGCTTTGTTTATTCGGTTGCTAGGGTGCTCAAATTTGGTTGCTAGGGGCGTGGCTTGGGAGTGGCCAATGATGTGCCCAATTGTTACACCCCTAGTCACAAGTAAAACGGTCCAACCCCCGTGTCTCTACGATGTTCTGATGCGGAGATATAAGGCTTTGTTTACTCTGTTGCTAGGGTACTGTATTTGGTTGCTAGGGGCGTGGCTTGGGAGTGGCCAATGATGTGCCCAGTGATTACACTCCGAGTCACAAGTAAAACGGTCCAAACCCCGTGTCTCTACGATGTTCTGATGCGGAGATATAAGGCTTTGTTTATTCGGTTGCTAGGGTGCTCAAATTTGGTTGCTAGGGGCGTGGCTTGGGAGTGGCCAATGATGTGCCCAATTGTTACACCCCTAGTCACAAGTAAAACGGTCCAACCCCTGTGTCTCTACAATGTTCTGATGCCGAGATATAACTGTTTGTATTTTATGTTGCTAGGGTGCTCAAAAGTGGTTGCTAGGGGCGTGGCTTAGTAAGTCTGTAAGGATCCTGAGAGACTGATTGGATGCCTGAGTAAAATGAGCCCACCCCCATGTCTCTATGACACTGTGGTGCAAAGATATCCATCCGGGCATTTTATAATGGCAGTCTGTGGTATAGGTTGCTAGGGTGCCCAAAATGGTTGCTATGGTAACCTTACACCCCATTGTGGGGGACGTCCTGACAGAGTCTAGCACCCTCTTCAAATTTAGTAACCCACATGTTTCTATGAAATCCTGGCTCGGACCTATGACCCGTCAAAATTTTTGCAATGGTAAGTCTATGGGATTTTGCCCCATTGACTTTTCATTGGGGCACTTTTGGGCACCTCTTACACCCCAGGGGTACAACTTACACCCCATTGTGATCCATGTTCTTACAGAGCCTACCACCCTCTTCAAATGTTGTAACCCACATGTTTCTACAAAATCCTCGAGCGGAGCTATGACTCGTCAAAGTTGGGCGCAATGTTAAGTCAATGGGATTTTTTGGGTGGTTTTTCGCCCCCCTTTCGGAAATCCCGCACCCGATCGCTTATAAAAGTCATAGCACACCTCTCCTCAATAAGCCGGTCGATTTGAGCCCTAATTTATGGGTCTACGACAAAGCGTGCGGGACGAGTTACGCGCCGAAAAAGTGTCCAGAAAAAGAATAATAATAATAATAATAATAATAACTAGATATTAAAGTTTGAGGACAAACTTTATGTTGGCTTGAAAAAGCGTAGCCGGAACATTTAAAACGGTTTGACAGAAGTTTATTTTAGTAGGCTATCTGGCTGTTAGTATGTTTAAGTATGAAGCTAGCATGATTTAGCATGATGCTAGCATGATTTAGCATGATGCTAGCATGAAGCTAACATGATTAACATGATGTTAGCATGATTAGCATGAAGCTAGCATGATTCTAACATGACTAGCATGAAGCTAGCATGATTAGCATGAAGCTAACATGATTAGCATGAAGCTAGCATGATTAGCATGAAGCTAGCATGATGTTAGCATGATTAGCATGAAGCTAGCATGAAGCTAACATGATTAGCATGAAGCTAACATGAAGCTAACATGATTAGCATGAAGCTAGCATGAAGCTAACATTTATTCCGTTGCTAGGGTACTAAGTTTGGTTGCTAGGGAGAAAATTGGCATCCCATAATGATCACACTTAAAGCCACAAGTAAAACGGTCCAACCCCCGTGTCTCTATGATGTTCTGAAGCGGAGATATAAGGCTTTGTTTATTCCGTTGCTAGGGTACTAAGTTTGGTTGCTAGGGAGAAAATTGGCATCCCATAATGATCACACTTCAAGCCACAAGTAAAACGGTCCAACCCCCGTGTCTCTATGATGTTCTGATGCGGAGATATAAGGTTTTGTTTATTCTGTTGCTAGGATACTAAGTTTGGTTGCTAGGGAGAAAATTGGCATCCCATAAAAATCAACCTTCAAGCCACAAGTAAAACGGTCCAACCCCCGTGTCTCTATGATGTTCTGAAGCGGAGATATAAGGCTTTGTTTATTCCGTTGCTAGGGTACTTAGGTTGGTTGCTAGGGAGAAAATTGGCATCCCATAATGATCAACCTTCAAGCCACAAGTAAAACGGTCCAACCCCCGTGTCTCTATGATGTTATGAAGCGGAGATATAAGGCTTTGTTTATTCCGTTGCTAGGGTACTTAGTTTGGTTGCTAGGGAGAAAATTGGCATCCCATAATGATCAACCTTCATGCCACAAGTAAAACAGTCCAACCCCCGTGTCTCTATGATGTTCTGAAGCGGAGATATAAGGCTTTGTTTATTCCGTTGCTAGGGTACTAAGTTTGGTTGCTAGGGAGAAAATTGGCATCCCATAATGATCAACCTTCAAGCCACAAGTAAAACGGTCCAACCCCCGTGTCTCTATGATGTTCTGAAGCGGAGATATAAGGCTTTGTTTATTCCGTTGCTAGGGTACTAAGTTTGGTTGCTAGGGAGAAAAATGGCATCCCATAATGATCACACTTAAAGCCACAAGTAAAACGGTCCAACCCCCATGTCTCTACAATGTTCTGATGCTGAGATATAAGGCTTTGTTTATTCCGTTGCTAGGGTACTAAGTTTGGTTGCTAGGGAGGAAATTGGCATCCCATAATAATCAACCTTCAAGCCACAAGTAAAACGGTCCAACCCCCATGTCTCTACAATGTTCTGATGCTGAGATATAAGGCTTTGTTTATTCCGTTGCTAGGGTACTAAGTTTGGTTGCTAGGGAGAAAATTGGCATCCCATAATGATCAACCTTCAAGCCACAAGTAAAACGGTCCAACCCCCGTGTCTCTATGATGTTCTGAAGCGGAGATATAAGGCTTTGTTTATTCCGTTGCTAGGGTACTTAGTTTGGTTGCTAGGGAGAAAATTGGCATCCCATAATGATCAACCTTCAAGCCACAAGTAAAACGGTCCAACCCCCGTGTCTCTATGATGTTCTGAAGCGGAGATATAAGGCTTTGTTTATTCCGTTGCTAGGGTACTAAGTTTGGTTGCTAGGGAGAAAATTGGCATCCCATAATGATCAACCTTCAAGCCACAAGTAAAACGGTCCAACCCCCGTGTCTCTATGATGTTCTGAAGCGGAGATATAAGGCTTTGTTTATTCCGTTGCTAGGGTACTTAGGTTGGTTGCTAGGGAGAAAATTGGCATCCCATAATGATCAACCTTCAAGCCACAGGTAAAACGGTCCAACCCCCGTGTCTCTATGATGTTCTGAAGCGGAGATATAAGGCTTTGTTTATTCCGTTGCTAGGGTACTTAGTTTGGTTGCTAGGGAGAAAATTGGCATCCCATAATGATCAACCTTCATGCCACAAGTAAAACAGTCCAACCCCCGTGTCTCTATGATGTTCTGAAGCGGAGATATAAGGCTTTGTTTATTCCGTTGCTAGGGTACTAAGTTTGGTTGCTAGGGAGAAAATTGGCATCCCATAATGATCAACCTTCAAGCCACAAGTAAAACGGTCCAACCCCCGTGTCTCTATGATGTTCTGAAGCGGAGATATAAGGCTTTGTTTATTCCGTTGCTAGGGTACTAAGTTTGGTTGCTAGGGAGAAAATTGGCATCCCATAATGATCAACCTTCAAGCCACAAGTAAAACGGTCCAACCCCCATGTCTCTATGATGTTCTGAAGCGGAGATATAAGCCTTTGTTTATTCCGTTGCTAGGGTACTAAACTGGTTGCTAGGGAGAAAATTGGCATCCCATAATGATCAACCTTCAAGCCACAAGTAAAACGGTCCAACACCCGTGTCTCTATGATGTTCTGAAGCGGATATATAAGGCTTTGTTTGATCCGTTGCTAGGGTACTAAGTTTGGTTGCTAGGGAGAAAATTGGCATCCCATAATGATCAACCTTCAAGCCACAAGTAAAACGGTCCAACCCCCGTGTCTCTATGATGTTCTGAAGCGGAGATATAAGCCTTTGTTTATTCCGTTGCTAGGGTACTAAGTTTGGTTGCTAGGAAGAAAATTGGCATCCCATAATGATCAACCTTCAAGCCACAAGTAAAACGGTCCAACCCCCATGTCTCTATGATGTTCTGAAGCGGAGATATAAGCCTTTGTTTATTCCATTGCTAGGGTACTAAGTTTGGTTGCTAGGGAGAAAATTGGCATCCCATAATGATCAACCTTCAAGCCACAAGTAAAACGGTCCAACCCCCATGTCTCTACGACACTCTAAAGTGTAGATATTCCATCTGGGACGCTTTTATTCCTTTATATGGGCATGTTTCCTGCCCCATTATAAGTCAATGGGAAATTTTGGGGGCCTCTTACACCCCATGGGTATAGCTTACACCCCATTGTGATGTATGTTCTTACAGAGCCTGTCAGCCACCTTAAATGTGGTAAGTCACAAGTTTCTACAAGTTTCTCACTCACAGCTATGACCCGTCAAAGTTTGTCTCAATGTTAAGTCAATGGAAATTTTGGGGTGTTCGAGACCCCCGTTTAGGAATTCGGAAGGTCCCATCAGTTAGAAAAGATATAGCACACTAAGTCAGACCAGTCTGAAGGTCTGTGGAAAATTTGGTGCATGTAGCTTGAAAGCCCTAGGACGAGTTAGTTGCCGAAATTTTGGGGGGAGAAAAAGAATAATAATAACTAGATATTAAAGTTTGAAGACAAACTTTATGTTGGCTTGAAAAAGCGTAGCCTGAACGTTTAAAACGGATTGACAGAAGTTTAGTTTAGTAGGCTATCTGGCAGTTAGTATGTTTAAGTATGAAGCTAACATGATTAGCATGAAGTTAGCATGAAGCTAACATGATTAGCATGAAGCTAGCATGATGCTAGCATGATTAGCATGAAGCTAGCATGATGCTAGCATGATTAGCATGAAGTTAGCATGATGCTAGCATGATTAGCATGAAGCTAGCATGATGCTAGCATGATTAGCATGAAGCTACCATGATGCTGGCATGAAGCTAGCATGATTAGCATGAAGCTAGCATGAAGCTAGCATGATTAGCATGAAGCTAGCATGATGCTAGCATGATTAGCATTTAGCTAGCATGATGTTAGCATGATTAGCATGTAGCTAGCATGAAGCTAGCATGAAACTAGCATGATTAGCATGAAGCTAACATGATGCTAGCATGATTAGCATGAAGCTAGCATGATTAGCATGTAGCTAGCATGATGTTAGCATGATTAGCATGTAGCTAGCATGAAGCTACCATTAAACTAGCATGATGCTAGCATGATTAGCATGAAGCTAGCATGATGCTAGCATGATTAGCATGAAGCTAGCATGATGCTAGCATGATTAGCATGAAGCTAGCATGATGCTAGCATGATTAGCATGAAGCTAGCATGATGCTAGCATGATTAGCATGAAGCTAGCATGAAGCTAGCATGATTAGCATGAAGCTAGCATGATGCTAGCATGATTAGCATGAAGCTAGCATGATGCTAGCATGATTAGCATGAAGCTAGCATGATGCTAGCATGATTAGCATGAAGCTAGCATGATGCTAGCATGACTAGCATGAAGCTAGCATGATTAGCATGAAGCTAGCATGATGCTAGCATGATTAGCATGTAGCTAGCATGAAGCTAGCATGAAGCTAGCATGATGATAGCATGATTAGCATGAAGCTAGCATGATGCTAGCATGATTATCATGAAGCTAGCATGATGCTAGCATGATTAGCATGTAGCTAGCATGATGCTAGCATGATTAGCATGAAGCTAGCATGATGCTAGCATGATTAGCATGAAGCTAGCATGATGCTAGCATGATAAGCATGAAGCTAGCATGATGCTAGCATGATTAGCATAAAGCTAGCATGATGCTAGCATGATTATCATGTAGCTAGCATGAAGCTAGCATGATGCTAGCATGATTAGCATGAAGCTAGCATGATGCTAGCATGATTAGCATGAAGCTAGCATGATGCTAGCATGATTAGCATGAAGCTAGCATAAAGCTAGCATGATTAGCATGAAACTAGCATGATTCTAGCATGATTAGCATGAAGCTAGCATGATGTTAGCATGATTAGCATGAAGCTAGCATGATGCTAGCATGATTAGCATGAAGCTAGCATGAAACTAGCAAGATTAGCATGAAGCTAGCATGAAGCTAGCACGAGGCTTGCATGATTAACATGAAGTTAGCATGAGAATAGCATGATTAGCATGAAGCTAGCATGATTTAACGTGAAGCTAGCATGATTAGCATGATGCTAGCATGATTAGCATTAAGCTAGCACTATTTAGCGTGCAGCTAACAAGATTTAACATGAAGTTAGCATGATTTAGCATGAAGTTAGCAAGATTTATTATGAAATTAGCATAAAGCTAGCATGAAACTAGCATGAAGCTAGTATGACTTAGCATGGAGCTAGCATGAAGCTAACATGACCCAAAGACCCAACCCCCATGTCTCTATGATGTTCAGATCCAGAGATATAAGGCTTTGTTTATTATGTTGCTAGGGTGCTCAAATTGGTTGCTAGGGGCGTGGTTTAATACCTCAGTAGGAATCCTAAGAGACTGATTGGATGCCTGAATAAAATGAGCCCACCCCTATGTCTCTATGACACTCTGGTGTAAAGATATCCATCTGGGCTTTTTATAATGGTAGTCTATGGGAGATGTTGCTAGGGTACCCAAAATTGTTGCTAGGGGCGTGGCTTAATAGCTCTGGGGCGATCCTAAGAGACTGATTGGATGCCTGAGTATAATGAGCCCACCCCCATGTCTCTACGACACTCTAAAGTGAAGATATTCCATCTGGGACGCTTTTATTCCCTTTTATGGGCATGTTTCCTGCCCCATTATAAGTCAATGGGAAATTTTGGGGGCCTCTTACACCCCAGGGGTACAGCTTACACCCCATTGTTAGGTATGTTCTTACACAGCCTGTCAGCCTCCTTAAATGTGGTAAGCCACAAGTTTTTACAAGTTTCTCAGTCGCAGCTATGACCCATCAAAGTTTGTCTCAATGTTAAGTCAATGGAAATTTTGGGGTGTTTGAACGCCCCGTTTAGGAATTCGGAAGGTCCCATCAGTTAGAAAAGATATAGCACACTAAGTCAGACCAGTCTGAAGGTCTGTGGGAAATTTGGTGCATGTAGCTTGAAAGCTCTAGGACGAGTTAGTGTCAGAAATTTTGGGGGGATAAGAAAGAATAATAATAATAAGTTTAATAGCAATAACAGTATGTTGGCTTTTTCAAGCCAACATAATAATAAGTTTAATAGCAATAACAATATATTGGCTTTTTCAAAGCCAACATAATAAGTATGCAAGATAGTAGCAGTGATGCTTTGCATAAATGCAAGCACCACTAATAATAATAATAAGTATGCAAGATAGTAATAGTGATGCTTTGCATAAATGCAAGCACCACTAATAATAATAATAATAACTAGATAGGTACATTTCCTGAAGAAAATGTGAAGTGGTGCTTGCCGTGGCAATTTCGGGGAACAATATATGATTATACTCTAAGTCACGAGTCAAACGGTCCAACCCCCGTGTCTCTACGATGTTCTAATGCGGAGATATAAGGCTTTGTTTACTCTGTTGCTAGGGTACTGTATTTGGTTGCTAGGGGAAAAATTGGCATCCACTAGTGATTACACTTCGAGTCACGAGTCAAACGGTCCAACCCCCGTGTCTCTACGATGTTCTGATATGGAGATATAAGGCTTTGTTTATTCCGTTGCTAGGGTACTGTATTTGGTTGCTAGGGAAAAAATGGCATCCACCAGTCATTAAAGTCCGAGTCATGTGTCAAACGGTCCAACCCCCATGTCTCTACGATGTTCTGATGAGGAGATATTAGGCTTTGTTTATTCGGTTGCTAGGGTACTGTATTTGGTTGCTAGGGAAAAAAATGGCATCCACTAGAGATTACACTTCGACTCACAAGTCAAACGGTCCAACCCCCGTGTCTCTACGATGTTCTGATGTGGAGATAAAAGGCTTTGTTTACTCTGTTGCTAGGGTAATGTATTTGGTTGCTAGGGAAAAAATGGCATCCACTAGTGATTACCCTCCGAGTCACGAGTCAAACGGTCCAACCCCCGTGTCTCTACGATGTTCTGATGCGGAGATATAAGGCTTTGTTTACTCTGTTGCTAGGGTACTGTATTTGGTTGCTAGGGAAAAAAATTGCATCCACTAGTGATTACCCTCCGAGTCATGAGTCAAACGGTCCAACCCCCGTGTCTCTACGATGTTCTGATGCGGAGATATAAGGCTTTGTTTACTCTGTTGCTAGGGTACTGTATTTGGTTGCTAGGGAAAAAAATGGCATCCACTAGTGATTACCCTCCAAGTCACGAGTCAAACGGTCCAAACCCCATGTCTCTACGATGTTCTGATGCGGAGATATAAGGCTTTGTTTACTCTGTTGCTAGGGTACTGTATTTGGTTGCTAGGGAAAAAAATGGCATCCACTAGTGATTACCCTCCGAGTCATGAGTCAAACGGTCCAACCCCCATGTCTCTACGATGTTCTGATGTGGAGATATAAGGCTTTGTTTACTCTGTTGCTAGGGTACTGTATTTGGTTGCTAGGGGCGTGGCTTGGGAGTGGCCAATGATGTGCCCAGTGATTACACTCCGAGTCACAAGTAAAACGGTCCAACCCCCGTGTCTCTACGATGTTCTGATGCGGAGATATAAGGCTTTGTTTACTCTGTTGCTAGGGTACTGTATTTGGTTGCTAGGGGCGTGGCTTGGGAGTGGCCAATGATGTGCCCAGTGATTACACTCCGAGTCACAAGTAAAACGGTCCAAACCCCTTGTCTCTACGATGTTCTGATGCGGAGATATAAGGCTTTGTTTATTCGGTTGCTAGGGTGCTCAAATTTGGTTGCTAGGGGCGTGGCTTGGGAGTGGCCAATGATATGCCCAATTGTTACACCCCTAGTCACAAGTAAAACGGTCCAACCCCCGTGTCTCTACGATGTTCTGATGCGGAGATATAACTGTTTGTATTTTATGTTGCTAGGGTGCTCAAAAGTGGTTGCTAGGGGCGTGGCTTAATAAGTCTGTAAGGATCCTGAGAGACTGATTGGATGCCTGAGTAAAATGAGCCCACCCCCATGTCTCTATGACACTGTGCTGCAAAGATATCCATCCGGGCATTTTATAATGGCAGTCTATGGTATAGGTTGCTAGGGTGCCCAAAATGGTTGCTATGGTAACCTTACACCCCATTGTGGGGGACGTCCTGACAGAGTCTAGCACCCTCTTCAAATTTAGTAACCCACATGTTTCTATGAAATCCTGGCTCGGACCTATGACCCGTCAAAATTTTTGCAATGGTAAGTCTATGGGATTTTGCCCCATTGACTTTTCATTGGGGCACTTTTGGGCACCTCTTACACCCCAGGGGTACAACTTACACCCCATTGTGATCCATGTTCTTACAGAGCCTACCACCCTCTTCAAATGTTGTAACCCACATGTTTCTACAAAATCCTCGAGCGGAGCTATGACTCGTCAAAGTTGGGCGCAATGTTAAGTCAATGGGATTTTTTGGGTGGTTTTTCGCCCCCCTTTCGGAAATCCTGCACCCGATCGCTTATAAAAGTCATAGCACACCTCTCCTCAATAAGCCGGTCGATTTGAGCCCTAATTTATGGGTCTACGACAAAGCGTGCGGGACGAGTTACGCGCCAAAAAAGTGTCCAGAAAAAGAATAATAATAACTAGATAGGTACATTTCCTGAAGAAAATGTGAAGTGGTGCTTGCCGTGGCAAATTTCGGGGGACAATATATGATTATACTCCAAGCCAAAAGTAAAACAATTCAACCCACATGTCTCTACGATATTCTGATGCGAAGATATAAGGCTTTGTTTATTCGGTTGCTAGGGTACTGTATTTGGTTGCTAGGGAGAAAATTGGCATCCACTTGTGATTACCCTCCGAGTCACGAGTCAAACGATCCAACCCCCGTGTCTCTACGATGTTCTGATGCGGAGATATAAGGCTTTGTTTACTCTGTTGCTAGGGTACTGTATTTGGTTGCTAGGGAAAAAAATGGCATCCACTAGTGATTACCCTCCGAGTCACGAGTCAAACGGTCCAAACCCCGTGTCTCTACGATGTTCTGATGCGGAGATATAAGGCTTTGTTTACTCTGTTGCTAGGGTACTGTATTTGGTTGCTAGGGAAAAAAATGGCATCCACTAGTGATTACCCTCCGAGTCACGAGTCAAACGGTCCAACCCCCGTGTCTCTACGATGTTCTGATGCGGAGATATAAGGCTTTGTTTACTCTGTTGCTAGGGTACTGTATTTGGTTGCTAGGGAAAAAAAATGCATCCACTAGTGATTACCCTCCGAGTCATGAGTCAAACGGTCCAACCCCCATGTCTCTACGATGTTCTGATGTGGAGATATAAGGCTTTGTTTACTCTGTTGCTAGGGTACTGTATTTGGTTGCTAGGGGCGTGGCTTGGGAGTGGCCAATGATGTGCCCAGTGATTACACTCTGAGTCACTAGTAAAACGGTCCAACCCCCGTGTCTCTACGATGTTCTGATGCGGAGATATAAGGCTTTGTTTACTCTGTTGCTAGGGTACTGTATTTGGTTGCTAGGGGCGTGGCTTGGGAGTGGCCAATTATGTGCCCAGTGATTACACTCCGAGTCACAAGTAAAACGGTCCAACCCCCGTGTCTCTACGATGTTCTGATGCGGAGATATAAGGCTTTGTTTACTCTGTTGCTAGGGTACTGTATTTGGTTGCTAGGGGCGTGGCTTGGGAGTGGCCAATGATGTGCCCAGTGATTACACTCCGAGTCACAAGTAAAACGGTCCAAACCCCGTGTCTCTACGATGTTCTGATGCGGAGATATAAGGCTTTGTTTACTCTGTTGCTAGGGTACTGTATTTGGTTGCTAGGGGCGTGTCTTGGGAGTGGCCAATGATGTGCCCAGTGATTACACTCCGAGTCACAAGTAAAACGGTCCAAACACCGTGTCTCTACGATGTTCTGATGCGGAGATATAAGGCTTTGTTTATTCGGTTGCTAGGGTGCTCAAATTTGGTTGCTAGGGGCGTGGCTTGGGAGTGGCCAATGATGTGCCCAATTGTTACACCCCTAGTCACAAGTAAAACGGTCCAACCCCCGTGTCTCTACGATGTTCTGATGCCGAGATATAACTGTTTGTATTTTATGTTGCTAGGGTGCTCAAAAGTGGTTGCTAGGGGCGTGGCTTAGTAAGTCTGTAAGGATCCTGAGAGACTGATTGGATGCCTGAGTAAAATGAGCCCACCCCCATGTCTCTATGACACTGTGGTGCAAAGATATCCATCCGGGCATTTTATAATGGCAGTCTATGGTATAGGTTGCTAGGGTGCCCAAAATGGTTGCTATGGTAACCTTACACCCCATTGTGGGGGACGTCCTGACAGAGTCTAGCACCCTCTTCAAATTTAGTAACCCACATGTTTCTATGAAATCCTGGCTCGGACCTATGACCCGTCAAAATTTTTGCAATGGTAAGTCTATGGGATTTTGCCCCATTGACTTTTCATTGGGGCACTTTTGGGCACCTCTTACACCCCAGGGGTACAACTTACACCCCATTGTGATCCATGTTCTTACAGAGCCTACCACCCTCTTCAAATGTTGTAACCCACATGTTTCTACAAAATCCTCGAGCGGAGCTATGACTCGTCAAAGTTGGGCGCAATGTTAAGTCAATGGGATTTTTTGGGTGGTTTTTCGCCCCCCTTTCGGAAATCCTGCACCTGATCGCTTATAAAAGTCATAGCACACCTCTCCTCAATAAGCCGGTCGATTTGAGCCCTAATTTATGGGTCTACGACAAAGCGTGCGGGACGAGTTACGCGCCGAAAAAGTGTCCAGAAAAAGAATAATAATAATAATAATAATAATAATAATAATAAGTATGCAAGATAGTAATAGTGATGCTTTGCATAAATGCAAGCACCACTAATAATAACTAGATAGGTACATTTCCTGAAGAAAATGTGAGTGGTGCTTGCCGTGGCAAGTTTCGGGGGACAATTTATGATTATACTCCAAGCCAAAAGTAAAATGGTCCAACCCCCATGTCTCTACGATGTTCTGATGCGGAGATATAAGGCTTTGTTTACTCTGTTGCTAGGGTACTGTATTTGGTTGCTAGGGGAAAAAATGGCATCCACTAGTGATTACCCTCCGAGTCATGAGTCAAACGGTCCAACCCCCATGTCTCTACGATGTTCTGATGTGGAGATATAAGGCTTTGTTTACTCTGTTGCTAGGGTACTGTATTTGGTTGCTAGGGGCGTGGCTTGGGAGTGGCCAATGATGTGCCCAGTGATTACACTCCTAGTCACAAGTAAAACGGTCCAACCCCCGTGTCTCTACGATGTTCTGAAGCGGAGATATGAGGCTTTGTTTACTCTGTTGCTAGGGTACTGTATTTGGTTGCTAGGGGCGTGGCTTGGGAGTGGCCAATGATGTGCCCAGTGATTACACTCCGAGTCACAAGTAAAACGGTCCAAACCCCGTGTCTCTACGATGTTCTGATGCGGAGATATAAGGCTTTGTTTATTCGGTTGCTAGGGTGCTCAAATTTGGTTGCTAGGGGCGTGGCTTGGGAGTGGCCAATGATGTGCCCAATTGTTACACCCCTAGTCACAAGTAAAACGGTCCAACCCCCGTGTCTCTACGATGTTCTGATGCCGAGATATAACTGTTTGTATTTTATGTTGCTAGGGTGCTCAAAAGTGGTTGCTAGGGGCGTGGCTTAGTAAGTCTGTAAGGATCCTGAGAGACTGATTGGATGTCTGAGTAAAATGAGCCCACCCCCATGTCTCTATGACACTGTGGTGCAAAGATATCCATCCGGGCATTTTATAATGGCAGTCTATGGTATAGGTTGCTAGGGTGCCCAAAATGGTTGCTATGGTAACCTTACACCCCATTGTGGGGGACGTCCTGACAGAGTCTAGCACCCTCTTCAAATTTAGTAACCCACATGTTTCTATGAAATCCTGGCTCGTACCTATGACCCGTCAAAATTTTTGCAATGGTAAGTCTATGGGATTTTGCCCCATTGACTTTTCATTGGGGCACTTTTGGGCACCTCTTACACCCCAGGGGTACAACTTACACCCCATAGTGATCCATGTTCTTACAGAGCCTACCACCCTCTTCAAATGTTGTAACCCACATGTTTCTACAAAATCCTCGAGCGGAGCTATGACTCGTCAAAGTTGGGCGCAATGTTAAGTCAATGGGATTTTTTGGGTGGTTTTTCGCCCCCCTTTCGGAAATCCTGCACCCGATCGCTTATAAAAGTCATAGCACACCTCTCCTCAATAAGCCGGTCGATTTGAGCCCTAATTTATGGGTCTACGACAAAGCGTGCGGGACGAGTTACGCGCCGAAAAAGTGTCCAGAAAAAGAAGAATAATAATAATAACTAGATAGGTACATTTCCTGAAAAAAATGTGAGTGGTGCTTGCCGTGGCAAAATTCTGGGGACCATATATGATTATACTCCAAGCCAAAAGTTAAACGATCCAACTCCCGTGTCTGTACGATGTTCTGATGTGGAGATATAAGGCTGTGTTTACTCTGTTGCTAGGGTACTGTATTTGGTTGCTAGGGAAAAAAATTGCATCCACTAGTGATTACCCTCCGAGTCATGAGTCAAACGGTCCAACCCCCGTGTCTCTACGATGTTCTGATGCGGAGATATAAGGCTTTGTTTACTCTGTTGCTAGGGTACTGTATTTGGTTGCTAGGGAAAAAATGGCATCCACTAGTGATTACCCTCCGAGTCACGAGTCAAACGGTCCAACCCCCGTGTCTCTACGATGTTCTGATGCGGAGATATAAGGCTTTGTTTACTCTGTTGCTAGGGTACTGTATTTGGTTGCTAGGGAAAAAAATTGCATCCACTAGTGATTACCCTCCGAGTCATGAGTCAAACGGTCCAACCCCCGTGTCTCTACGATGTTCTGATGCGGAGATATAAGGCTTTGTTTACTCTGTTGCTAGGGTACTGTATTTGGTTGCTAGGGAAAAAAATGGCATCCACTAGTGATTACCCTCCGAGTCACGAGTCAAACGGTCCAAACCCCATGTCTCTACGATGTTCTGATGCGGAGATATAAGGCTTTGTTTACTCTGTTGCTAGGGTACTGTATTTGGTTGCTAGGGAAAAAAATGGCATCCACTAGTGATTACCCTCCGAGTCATGAGTTAAACGGTCCAACCCCCATGTCTCTACGATGTTCTGATGCGGAGATATAAGGCTTTGTTTACTCTGTTGCTAGGGTACTGTATTTGGTTGCTAGGGGCGTGGCTTGAGAGTGGCCAATGATGTGCCCAGTGATTACACTCCGAGTCACAAGTAAAACGGTCCAACCCCCGTGTCTCTACGATGTTCTGATGCGAGATATAAGGCTTTGTTTACTCTGTTGCTAGGGTACTGTATTTGGTTGCTAGGGGCGTGGCTTGGGAGTGGCCAATGATGTGCCCAGTGATTACACTTCGAGTCACAAGTAAAACGGTCCAACCCCCGTGTCTTTACGAGCTTCTGATGCGGAGATATAAGGCTTTGTTTACTCTGTTGCTAGGGTACTGTATTTGGTTGCTAGGGGCGTGGCTTGGGAGTGGCCAATGATGTGCCCAGTGATTACAC
Organism: Paramisgurnus dabryanus; assembly: GCF_030506205.2. Taxonomy (NCBI): domain Eukaryota; kingdom Metazoa; phylum Chordata; class Actinopteri; order Cypriniformes; family Cobitidae; genus Paramisgurnus; species Paramisgurnus dabryanus. The sequence continues at coordinate 41,742,914 of NC_133343.1, read as the reverse complement.
TCCGAGTCACAAGTAAAACGGTCCAAACCCCGTGTCTCTACGATGTTCTGCTGCGGAGATATAAGGCTTTGTTTATTCGGTTGCTAGGGTGCTCAAATTTGGTTGCTAGGGGCGTGGCTTGGGAGTGGCCAATGATGTGCCCAATTGTTACACCCCTAGTCACAAGTAAAACGGTCCAACCCCCGTGTCTCTACGATGTTCTGATCCCGAGATATAACTGTTTGAATTTTATGTTGCTAGGGTGCTCAAAAGTGGTTGCTAGGGGCGTGGCATACGAACTCTGTAAGGATGCTGAGAGACTGATTGGATGCCTGAGTAAAATGAGCCCACCCCCATGTCTCTATGACACTGTGGTGCAAAGATATCCACCTGGGCATTTTATAATGGCAGTCTATGGGAGATGTTGCTAGGGTGCCCAAAACGGTTGCTAGGGTAACCTTACACCCCATTGTGGGGTACGTCCTGACAGAGTCTAGCACCCTCTTCAATTTTAGTAACCCACATGTTTCTACAAAATCCTCGCTCGGACCTATGACCCATGAAAGTTTTTTCGCAATGTTAGTCTATGGGATTTTCGCCCCATTGACTTTTCATTAGGGCACTTTTGGGAGCCTCTTACACCCCAGGGGTACAGCTTACACCCCAATGTGATGTATGTTCTTACAGAGCGTACCACCCTCTTCAAATGTTGTAACCCACATGTTTCTACCAAATCCTCGAGCGGAGCTATGACCTGCCAAAGTTCGGCGCAATGTAAAGTCAATGGGACGTTTTCGGGAGGTTTTTTGCCCCCCTTTCGGAAATCCTGCACCCGATCGCTTATAAAAGTCATAGCACACCTCTCCTCAATAATCCGGTCGATTTGAGCCCTCTTTCATGGGACTACGGCAAACCGTGCGGGACTAGTTACGCGCCGAAAAAGTGTCCAGAAAAAGAAGAATAATAATAATAATATCTTTGAGGAATAATAATAGTGATGCTTTGCATAAATGCAAGCACCACTAATAATAATAATAATAAGTATGCAAGATAGTAATAGTGATGCTTTGCATAAATGCAAGCACCACTAACTAGATAAGTACATTTCCTGAAGAAAATGTGAGTGGTGCTTGCCGTGGCAAATTTCAGGGGACAATTTATGATTATATATATATCAAGCCAAAAGTTAAACGGTCCAACCCCCGTGTCTCTACGATGTTCTGATGCAGAGATATAAGGCTTTGTTTACTCTGTTGCTAAGGTACTGTATTTGGTTGCTAGGGAAAAAATGGCATCCACTAGTGATTACCCTCTGAGTCACGAGTCAAACGGTCCAACCCCCGTGTCTGTACGATGTTCTGATGCGGAGATATAAGGCTTTGTTTACTCTGTTGCTAGGGTCCTGCATTTGGTTGCTAGGGAAAAAAATGGCATCCACTAGTGATTACCCTCCGAGTCACAAGTCAAACGGTCCAAACCCCGTGTCTCTACGATGTTCTGATGCGGAGATATAAGGCTTTGTTTACTCTGTTGCTAGGGTACTGTATTTGGTTGCTAGGGGAAAAAATGGCACCCACTAGTGATTACCCTCCGAGTCATGAGTCAAACGGTCCAACCCCCGTGTCTCTACGATGTTCTGATGCGGAGATATAAGGCTTTGTTTACTCTGTTGCTAGGGTACTCAAATGTGGTTGCTAGGGGCGTGGCTTGGGAGTGCCCAATGATGTGCCCAATTGTTACACCCCTAGTCACAAGTAAAACGGTCCGACCCCCGTGTCTCTACGATGTTCTGATGCCGATATATAACTGTTTGAATTTTATGTTGCTAGGGTGCTAAAAAGTGGTTGCTAGGGGCGTGGCTTAGTTAGTCTTTAAGGATCCTGAGAGACTGATTGGATGCCTTAGTAAAATGAGCCCATCCCCATGTCTCTATGACACTGTGGTGCAAAGATATCCATCTGGGCATTTTATAATGGTAGTCTATGGGATAGGTTGCTAGGGTGCCCAAAATGGTTGCTAGGGTAACATTACACCCCATTGTGGGGGACGTCCTGACAGAGTCTAGCACCCTTTTTAAATTTAGTAACCAACATGTTTCTATGAAATCCTCGCTCGGACCTATGACCCGTCAAAGTTTTTGCAATGTTAAGTCTATGGGATTTTGCCCCATTGACTTTTCATTGGGCAGTTTTGGGCACCTCTTACACCCCAGGGGTACAACTTACACCCCATTGTGATCCATGTTCTTACAGAGTCTACCACCCTCTTCAAATGTTGTAACCCACATGTTTCTACAAAATCCTTGAGCGGAGCTATGACTCGTCAAAGTTGGGCGCAATGTTAAGTCAATGGGATTTTTCGGGTGGTTTTTCGCCCCCCTTTTGGAAATTCTGCACCCGACCGCTTATAAAAGTCATAGCCACCATCTCCTCAAAAAACCGGTCGATTTGAGCCCTCTTTCATGGGACTACGGCAAACCGTGCGGGACGAGTTACGCGCCGAAAAAGTGTGCAGACATAAGAATAATAATAATTATAATAATAATAATAATAAGTATGCAAGATAATAATAGTGATGCCTTGCATAAATGCAAGCACCACTAACTAGATAGGTACATTTCCTGAAGAAAATGTGAGTGGTGCTTGCCGTGGCAAATTTCAGGGGACAATTTATGATTATACTCCAAGCCAAAAGTAAAACGGTCCAACCCCCGTGTCTCTACGATGTTCTGATGCAGAGATATAAGGCTTTGTTTACTCTGTTGCTAGGGTACTGTATTTGGTTGCTAGGGAAAAAAATGGCATCCACTAGTGATAACATGCCGAGTCACAAGTAAAATGGTCCAAACCCCGTGTCTCTACGATGTTCTGAAGCAGAGATATAAGGCTTTGTTTACTCTGTTGCTAGGGTACTATATTTGGTTGCTAGGGAAAAAATGGCATCCACTAGTGATTACCCTCCAAGTCACGAGTCAAACGGTTCAACCCCCGTGTCTCTACGATGTTCTGATGCGGAGTTATAAGGCTTTGTTTACTCTGTTGCTAAGGTACTGTATTTGGTTGCTAGGGAAAAAAATGGCATCCACTAGTGATTACCCTCTGAGTCACGAGTCACACGGTCCAACCCCCGTGTCTGTACGATGTTCTGATGCAGAGATATAAGGCTTTGTTTACTCTGTTGCTAGGGTACTGTATTTGGTTGCTAGGGAAAAAATTGGCACCCACTAGTGATTACATACCGAGTCACAAGTAAAATGGTTCAACCCCCGTGTCTCTACGATGTTCTGAAGCAGAGATATAAGGCTTTGTTTACTCTGTTGCTAGGGTACTGTATTTGGTTGCTAGGGAAAAAAATGGCATCCACTAGTGATAACATGCCGAGTCACAAGTAAAATGGTCCAAACCCCGTGTCTCTACGATGTTCTGAAGCAGAGATATAAGGCTTTGTTTACTCTGTTGCTAGGGTACTATATTTGGTTGCTAGGGAAAAAATGGCATCCACTAGTGATTACCCTCCAAGTCACGAGTCAAACGGTTCAACCCCCGTGTCTCTACGATGTTCTGATGCGGAGTTATAAGGCTTTGTTTACTCTGTTGCTAAGGTACTGTATTTGGTTGCTAGGGAAAAAAATGGCATCCACTAGTGATTACCCTCTGAGTCACGAGTCACACGGTCCAACCCCCGTGTCTGTACGATGTTCTGATGCAGAGATATAAGGCTTTGTTTACTCTGTTGCTAGGGTACTGTATTTGGTTGCTAGGGAAAAAATTGGCACCCACTAGTGATTACATACCGAGTCACAAGTAAAATGGTTCAACCCCCGTGTCTCTACGATGTTCTGAAGCAGAGATATAAGGCTTTGTTTACTCTGTTGCTAGGGTACTGTATTTGGTTGCTAGGGAAAAAATGGCATCCACTAGTGATTCCCCTCCGAGTCACGAGTCAAACAGTTCAAACCCGTGTCTCTACGATGTTCTGATGCGGAGATATAAGGCTTTGTTTACTCTGTTGCTAGGGTACTGTATTTGGTTGCTAGGGAAAAAAATGGCATCCACTAGTGATTACCCTCCGAGTCATGTGTCAAACGGTCCAAACCCCGTGTCTCTACGATGTTCTGATGGGGAGATATAAGGCTTTGTTTACTCTGTTGCTAGGGTCCTGCATTTGGTTGCTAGGGAAAAAAATGGCATCCACTAGTGATTATTCTCCGAGTCATGAGTCAAATGGTCCAAACCCCGTGTCTCTACTATGTTCTGATGCGGAGATATAAGGCTTTGTTTACTCTGTTGCTAGGGTCCTGCATTTGGTTGCTAGGGAAAAAAATGGCATCCACTAGTGATTACCCTCCGAGTCACGAGTCAAACGATCCAACCCCCGTGTCTCTACGATGTTCTGATGCGGAGATATAAGGCTTTGTTTACTCTGTTGCTAGGGTACTGTATTTGGTTGCTAGGGAAAAAAATTGCATCCACTAGTGATTACCCTCCGAGTCATGAGTCAAACGGTCCAACCCCCGTGTCTCTACGATGTTCTGATGTGGAGATATAAGGCTTTGTTTATTCCGTTGCTAGGTGTTCATATTTGGTTGCTAGGGGCGTGGCTTAACACCTCTTGGCTTCCACTAGTGATTACCCTACGAGTCACGAGTAAAACGGTCCAACCCCCGTGTCTCTACGATGTTCTGATGCGACGTTATAAGGCTTTGTTTATTCGGTTGCTAGGGTGTTCATATTTGGTTGCTAGGGGCGTGGCTTAACACCTCTTGGCATTAACTAGTGATTACCCTTCGAGTCACGAGTAAAACGGTCCAACCCCCGTGTCTCTACGATGTTCTGATGCAGAGATATAAGGCTTTGTTTATTCCGTTGCTAGGGTGCTCATATTTGGTTGCTAGGGGCGTGGCTTGGGAGTTGCCAATGATGTGCCCAATTGTTACACCCCTAGTCACAAGTAAACCGGTCCAACCCCCGTGTCTCTACGATGTTCTGATGCCGAGATATAACTGTTTGAATTTTATGTTGCTAGGGTGCTCAAAAGTGGTTGCTAGGGGCGTGGCTTAGTTTGTCTTTAAGGATCCTAAGATACTGATTGGATACCTAAGTAAAATGAGCCCACCCCCATGTCTCTATGACACTGTGCTGCAAAGATATCCACCTGGGCATTTTATAATGGCAGTCTATGGGAGATGTTGCTAGGGTGCCCAAAACGGTTGCTAGGGTAACCTTACACCCCATTGTGGGGGACGTCCTGACAGAGTCTAGCACCCTCTTCAATTTTAGTAACCCACATGTTTCTATGAAATCCTCACTTGGACCTGTGACCTGTCAATTTTTTTTGGCAATGTTAGTCTATGGGATTTTCGCCCCATTGACTTTCCATTAGGGCACTTTTGGGCACCTCTTACACCCCAGGGGTACAACTTACACCCCAATGTGATCCATGTTCTTACAGAGCCTACCACCCTCTTCAAATGCTGTAACCCACATTTTTCTACAAAATCCTAGAGTGGAGCTATGACCTGCCAAAGTTCGACGCAATGTAAAGTCAATGGGACGTTTTCGGGAGGTTTTTCGCGCCCCTTTCGGAAATCCTGCACCCGATCGCTTATAAAAGTCATAGCACACCTCTCCTCAATAATCCGGTCGATTTGAGCCCTCTTTCATGGCACTACGCCAAACCGTGCGAGACGAGTTACGCGCCGAAAAAGTGTCCAGAAAAAGAAGAATAATAATAATAATATCTTTGAGGAATAGTAATAGTGATGCTTTGCATAAATGCAAGCACCACTAATAATAATAATAAGTATGCAAGATAGTAATAGTGATGCTTTGCATAAATGCAAGCACCACTAATAATAATAATAATAATAAGTATGCAAGATAGTAATAGTGATGCTTTGCATAAATGCAAGCACCACTAATAATAATAATAATAAGTATGCAAGATAGTAATAGTGATGCTTTGCATAAATGCAAGCACCACTAACTAGATAGGTACATTTCCTGAAGAAAATGTGAGTGGTGCTTGCCGTGGCAAAATTCTGGGGACCATACATGATTATACTCCAAGCCAAAAGTAAAACGATCCAACTCCCGTGTCTCTACGATGTTCTGATGCGGAGATATAAGCCTTTGTTTACGCTGTTGCTAGGGTACTGTATTTGGTTGCTAGGGAAAAAATTGGCATCCACTGGTGATTACACTCCAAGTCACAAGTCAAACGGTCCAACCCCCGTGTCTCTACGATATTCTGATGCGGAGATATAAGGCTTTGTTTACTCTGTTGCTAGGGTACTGTATTTGGTTGCTAGGGGAAAAAGTGGCATCCACTAGTGATTACCCCCCGAGTCACGAGTCAAACCATGTCTCTACGATGTTCTGATGCGGAGATATAAGGCTTTGTTTACTCTGTTGCTAGGGTACTGTATTTGGTTGCTAGGGAAAAAATTGGCATCCACTAGTGATTACCCTCCGAGTCACGAGTCAAACGGTCCAACCCCCGTGTCTCTACGATGTTCTGATGCGGAGATATAAGGCTTTGTTTACTCTGTTGCTAGGGTACTGTATTTGGTTGCTAGGGAAAAAAATGGCATCCCATAATGATTACACTCTGAGTCACGAGTCAAACGGTCCAACTCCCGTGTCTGTACGATGTTCTGATGTGGAGATATAAGGCTTTGTTTACTAGGGTACTGTATTTGGTTGCTAGGGAAAAAAATGGCACCCACTAGTGATTACCCTCCGAGTCACGAGTCAAACGGTCCAAACCCCGTGTCTCTACGATGTTCTGATGCGGAGATATAAGGCTTTGTTTACTCTGTTGCTAGGGTACTGTATTTGGTTGCTAAGGAAAAAAATGGCATCCACTAGTGATTACCCTCCGAGTCACGAGTCAAACGATCCAACCCCCGTGTCTCTACGATGTTCTGATGCGGAGATATAAGGCTTTGTTTACTCTGTTGCTAGGGTACTGTATTTGGTTGCTAGGGAAAAAAATGGCATCCACTAGTGATTACCCTCCGAGTCATGAGTCAAACGGTCCAACCCCCATGTCTCTACGATATTCTGATGTGGAGATATAAGGCTTTGTTTATTCGGTTGCTAGGGTACTGTATTTGGTTGCTAGGGAAAATTTTGACATCCCATAATGATTACACTCTGAGTCACGAGTCAAACGGTCCAACTCCCGTGTCTGTACGATGTTCTGATGTGGAGATATAAGGCTGTGTTTATCCGGTTGCTAGGGTACTGTATTTGGTTGCTAGGGAAAAATTTGGCAACCCATAATGATTACACTCTGAGTCACGAGTCATACGGTCCAACCCCCGTGTCTCTACGATGTTCTGATGCGGAGATTTAAGGCTTTGTTTATTCGGTTGCTAGGGTACTGTATTTGGTTGCTAGGGAAAATTTTGACATCCCATAGTGATTACCCTCCGAGTCACGAGTCAAACGGTGCAACCCCCGTGTCACTACGATGTTCTGATGTGGAGATATAAGGCTTTGTTTACTCTGTTGCTAGGGTACTGTATTTGGTTGCTAGGGAAAAATTTTACATCCCATAGTGATTACCCGCCGAGTCACGAGTCAAACGGTCCAACCCCCGTGTCTCTATGATGTTCTGATGCGGAGATATAAGGCTTTGTTTACTCTGTTGCTAGGGTACTGTATTTGGTTGCTAGGGAAAAAATAGGCATCCCATAATGATTACACGCCGAGTCACTAGTGAAACGGTCCAACCCCCGTGTCTCTACGATGTTCTGATGCGGAGATATAAGGCTTTGTTTACTCTGTTGCTAGGGTACTGTATTTGGTTGCTAGGGAAAAAATTGGCATCCCATATTGATTACACTCCGAGTCACGAGTCAAACGGTCCAACCCCCGTGTCTCTACGATGTTCTGATGCGGAGATATAAGGCTTTGTTTACTCTGTTGCTAGGGTACTGTATTTGGTTGCTAGGGAAAAAATTGGCATCCCATAATGATTACACGCCGAGTCACTAGTCAAACGGTCCAACCCCCGTGTCTCTATGATGTTCTGATGCAGAGATATAACTGTTTGAATTTTATGTTGCTAGGGTGCTCAAAAGTGGTTGCTAGGGGCGTGGCTTAAAACTTTGGGAATATCCTGATAGACTGATTGGATGTCTGAGTAAAATGAGCCCACCCCCTTGTCTTTACGACATTGTAAAGCAAAGATATCCCATCTGGAACTTTTTTATTCCCTTATATGGGCATGTTTCCTGCCCCATTATAAGTCAATGGGAAAATTCGGGTGCCTCTTACACCCCAGGGGTACAACTTACACCCCATTGTGATCCATGTTCTTACAGAGTCTACCACCCTCTTCAAATAATGTAACCCACATATTTTTACAAAATCCTCACTCGTACCTATGACCTGTCAAAGTTTTTGCAATGTTAAGTCTATGGGATTTTCCCCCATTGACTTTTCATTGGGGCACTTTTGGGCGCCTCTTACACCCCAGGGGTACAACTTAAACCCCAATGTGATGTATGTTCTTACAGAGTCTACCACCCTCTTCAAATGTTGTAACCCACATGTTTCTACAAAATCCTCGAGCGGAGCTATGACTCGTCAAAGTTGGGCGCAATGTTAAGTCAATGGGATTTTTCGGGTGGTTTTTCGCCCCCCTTTCGGAAATCCTGCACCCGATCGCTTATAAAAGTCATAGCACACCTCTCCTCAATAAGCCGGTCGATTTGAGCCCTCTTTCGTGGGTCTACGACAAACCGTGCGGGACGAGTTAGGTGCCGAAAAAACGTGCAGATGTAAGAATAAAATATAATAATATCCCTGAGGAATAGTAATAGTGATGCTTTGCATAAATGCAAGCACCACTAACTAGATAGGTACATTTCCTGAAGAAAATGTGAAGTGGTGCTTGCCGTGGCAAATTTCGGGAAACAATATATGATTATACTCTAAGTCACGAGTCAAACGGTCCAACCCCCGTGTCTCTACGATGTTCTGATGCGGAGATATAAGGCTTTGTTTACTCTGTTGCTAGGGTACTGTATTTGGTTGCTAGGGAAAAAATTGGCATCCCATAATGAATACACTCTGAGTCACGAGTCAAACGGTCTAACCCCTGTGTCTCTACGATGTTCTGATGCGGAGATATAAGGCTTTGTTTACTCTGTTGCTAGGGTACTGTATTTGGTTGCTAGGGAAAAAATTGGCATCCCATAATGATTACACTCCGAGTCACGAGTCAAACGGTCCAACCCCCGTGTCTCTATGATGTTCTGATGCGGAGATATAAGGGTTTGTTTACTCTGTTGCTAGGGTACTGTATTTGGTTACTAGGGAAGAAATTGGCATCCCATAATGATTACACTCTGAGTCACGAGTCAAACGGTCCAACCCCTGTGTCTCTACGATGTTCTGATGCGGAGATATAAGGCTTTGTTTACTCTGTTGCTAGGGTACTGTATTTGGTTGCTAGGGAAAAAATTGGCATCCCATATTGATTACACTCTGAGTCACGAGTCAAACGGTCCAACCCCCGTGTCTCTACGATGTTCTGATGCGGAGATATAAGGCTTTGTTTACTCTGTTGCTAGGGTACTGTATTTGGTTGCTAGGGAAAAAAATTGCATCCACTAGTGATTACCCTCCGAGTCATGAGTCAAACGGTCCAACCCCCGTGTCTCTACGATGTTCTGATGCGGAGATATAAGGCTTTGTTTACTCTGTTGCTAGGGTACTGTATTTGGTTGCTAGGGAAAAAAATGGCATCCACTAGTGATTACCCTCCGAGTCACGAGTCAAACGGTCCAAACCCCATGTCTCTACGATGTTCTGATGCGGAGATATAAGGCTTTGTTAACTCTGTTGCTAGGGTACTGTATTTGGTTGCTAGGGAAAAAAATGGCATCCACTAGTGATTACCCTCCGAGTCATGAGTCAAACGGTCCAACCCCCATGTCTCTACGATGTTCTGATGTGGAGATATAAGGCTTTGTTTACTCTGTTGCTAGGGTACTGTATTTGGTTGCTAGGGGCGTGGCTTGGGAGTGGCCAATGATGTGCCCAGTGATTACACTCCGAGTCACAAGTAAAACGGTCCAACCCCCGTGTCTCTACGATGTTCTGATGCGGAGATATAAGGCTTTGTTTACTCTGTTGCTAGGGTACTGTATTTGGTTGCTAGGGGCGTGGCTTGGGAGTGGCCAATTATGTGCCCAGTGATTACACTCCGAGTCACAAGTAAAACGGTCCAACCCCCGTGTCTCTACGATGTTCTGATGCGGAGATATAAGGCTTTGTTTACTCTGTTGCTAGGGTACTGTATTTGGTTGCTAGGGGCGTGGCTTTTGAGTAGCCAATGATGTGCCCAGTGATTACACTCCGAGTCACAAGTAAAACGGTCCAAACCCCGTGTCTCTACGATGTTCTGATGCGGAGATATAAGGCTTTGTTTATTCGGTTGCTAGGGTGCTCAAATTTGGTTGCTAGGGGCGTGGCTTGGGAGTGGCCAATGATGTGCCCAATTGTTACACCCCTAGTCACAAGTAAAACGGTCCAACCCCCGTGTCTCTACGATGTTCTGATGCCGAGATATAACTGTTTGTATTTTATGTTGCTAGGGTGCTCAAAAGTGGTTGCTAGGGGCGTGGCTTAGTAAGTCTGTAAGGATCCTGAGAGACTGATTGGATGCCTGAGTAAAATGAGCCCACCCCCATGTCTCTATGACACTGTGGTGCAAAGATATCCATCCGGGCATTTTATAATGGCAGTCTATGGTATAGGTTGCTAGGGTGCCCAAAATGGTTGCTATGGTAACCTTACACCCCATTGTGGAGGACGTCCTGACAGAGTCTAGCACCCTCTTCATATTTAGTAACCCACATGTTTCTATGAAATCCTGGCTCGGACCTATGACCCGTCAAAATTTTTGCAATGGTAAGTCTATGGGATTTTGCCCCATTGACTTTTCATTGGGGCACTTTTGGGCACCTCTTACACCCCAGGGGTACAACTTACACCCCATTGTGATCCATGTTCTTACAGAGCCTACCACCCTCTTCAAATGTTGTAACCCACATGTTTCTACAAAATCCTCGAGCGGAGCTATGACTCGTCAAAGTTGGGCGCAATGTTAAGTCAATGGGATTTTTTGGGTGGTTTTTCGCCCCCCTTTCGGAAATCCTGCACCCGATCGCTTATAAAAGTCATAGCACACCTCTCCAAAATAAGCCGGTCGATTTGAGCCCTAATTTATGGGTCTACGACAAAGCGTGCGGGACGAGTTACGCGCCGAAAAAGTGTCCAGAAAAAGAATAATAATAATAACTAGATAGGTACATTTCCTGAAGAAAATGTGAAGTGGTGCTTGCCGTGGCAAATTTTGGGGGACAATATATGATTATACTCCAAGCCAAAAGTAAAACAATTCAACCCACATGTCTCTACGATATTCTGATGCGAAGATATAAGGCTTTGTTTATTCGGTTGCTAGGGTACTGTATTTGGTTGCTAGGGAGAAAATTGGCATCCACTAGTGATTACACTCCGAGTCACGAGTCAAACGGTCAAACCCCCGTGTCTCTACGATGTTCTGATGCGGAGATATAAGGCTTTGTTTACTCTGTTGCTAGGGTACTGTATTTGGTTGCTAGGGAAAAAATTGGCATCCACTAGTGATTACACTCCGAGATATGAGTCAAACGGTCCAACCCCCGTGTCTCTGCGATGTTCTGATGTGGAGATAAAAGGCTTTGTTTACTCTGTTGCTAGGGTAATGTATTTGGTTGCTAGGGAAAAAAATGGCATCCACTAGTGATTACACTCCGAGTCACGAGTCAAACGGTCCAAACCCCGTGTCTCTACAATGTTCTGATGCGGAGATATAAGGGTTTGTTTACTCTGTTGCTAGGGTACTGTATTTGGTTGCTAGGGAAAAAATGGCATCCACTAGTTATTACCCTCCGAGTCATGAGTCAAACGGTCCAACCCCCGTGTCTCTACGATGTTCTGATGCGGAGATATAAGGCTTTGTTTACTCTGTTGCTAGGGTACTGTATTTGGTTGCTAGGGAAAAAAATGGCATCCACTAGTGATTACCCTCCGAGTCACGAGTCAAACGGTCCAAACCCCGTGTCTCTACGATGTTCTGATGCGGAGATATGAGGCTTTGTTTACTCTGTTGCTAGGGTACTGTATTTGGTTGCTAGGGAAAAAAATGGCATCCACTAGTGATTACCCTTCGAGTCACGAGTCAAACGGTCCAACCCCCGTGTCTCTACGATGTTCTGATGCGGAGATATAAGGCTTTGTTTACTCTGTTGCTAGGGTACTGTATTTGGTTGCTAGGGAGAAAATTGGCATCCACTAGTGATTACACTCCGAGTCACGAGTCAAACGGTCAATCCCCCGTGTCTCTACGATGTTCTGATGCGGAGATATAAGGCTTTGTTTACTCTGTTGCTAGGGTACTGTATTTGGTTGCTAGGGAAAAAATTGGCATCCACTAGTGATTACCCTTCGAGTCACGAGTCAAACGGTCCAACCCCCGTGTCTCTGCGATGTTCTGATGTGGAGATAAAAGGCTTTGTTTACTCTGTTGCTAGGGTAATGTATTTGGTTGCTAGGGAAAAAAATGGCATCCACTAGTGATTACACTCCGAGTCACGAGTCAAACGGTCCAAACCCCGTGTCTCTACAATGTTCTGATGCGGAGATATAAGGGTTTGTTTACTCTGTTGCTAGGGTACTGTATTTGGTTGCTAGGGAAAAATGGCATCCACTAGTTATTACCCTCCGAGTCATGAGTCAAACGGTCCAACCCCCGTGTCTCTACGATGTTCTGATGCGGAGATATAAGGCTTTGTTTACTCTGTTGCTAGGGTACTGTATTTGGTTGCTAGGGAAAAAAATGGCATCCACTAGTGATTACCCTCCGAGTCACGAGTCAAACGGTCCAAACCCCGTGTCTCTACGATGTTCTGATGCGGAGATATGAGGCTTTGTTTACTCTGTTGCTAGGGTACTGTATTTGGTTGCTAGGGAAAAAAATGGCATCCACTAGTGATTACCCTTCGAGTCACGAGTCAAACGGTCCAACCCCCGTGTCTCTACGATGTTCTGATGCGGAGATATAAGGCTTTGTTTACTCTGTTGCTAGGGTACTGTATTTGGTTGCTAGGGAAAAAAATGGCATCCACTAGTGATTACCCTCCGAGTCACGAGTCAAACGGTCCAAACCCCATGTCTCTACGATGTTCTGATGCGGAGATATAAGGCTTTGTTTACTCTGTTGCTAGGGTACTGTATTTGGTTGCTAGGGAAAAAAATGGCATCCACTAGTGATTACCCTCCGAGTCACGAGTCAAACGGTCCAAACCCCATGTCTCTACGATGTTCTGATGTGGAGATATAAGGCTTTGTTTACTCTGTTGCTAGGGTACTGTATTTGGTTGCTAGGGGCGTGGCTTGGGAGTGGCCAATGATGTGCCCAGTGATTACACTCCGAGTCACAAGTAAAACGGTCCAACCCCCGTGTCTCTACGATGTTCTGATGCGGAGATATAAGGCTTTGTTTACTCTGTTGCTAGGGTACTGTATTTGGTTGCTAGGGGCGTGGCTTGGGAGTGGCCAATGATCTGCCCAGTGATTACACTCCGAGTCACAAGTAAAACGGTCCAAACCCCGTGTCTCTACGATGTTCTGATGCGGAGATATAAGGCTTTGTTTATTCGGTTGCTAGGGTGCTTAAATTTGGTTGCTAGGGGCGTGGCTTGGGAGTGGCCAATGATGTGCCCAATTGTTACACCCCTAGTCACAAGTAAAACGGTCCAACCCCCGTGTCTCTACGATGTTCTGATGCCGAGATATAACTGTTTGTATTTTATGTTGCTAGGGTGCTCAAAAGTGGTTGCTAGGGGCGTGGCTTAGTAAGTCTGTAAGGATCCTGAGAGACTGATTGGATGCCTGAGTAAAATGAGCCCACCCCCATGTCTCTATGACACTGTGGTGCAAAGATATCCATCTGGGAATTTTATAATGGCAGTCTATGGGATAGGTTGCTAGGGTGCCCAAAATGGTTGCTATGGTAACCTTACACCCCATTGTGGGGGACGTCCTGACAGAGTCTAGCACCCTCTTCAAATTTAGTAACCCACATGTTTCTATGAAATCCTGGCTCGGACCTATGACCCGTCAAAATTTTTGCAATGGTAAGTCTATGGGATTTTGCCCCATTGACTTTTCATTGGGGCACTTTTGGGCACCTCTTACACCCCAGGGGTACAACTTACACCCCATTGTGATCCATGTTCTTACAGAGCCTACCACCCTCTTCAAATGTTGTAACCCACATGTTTCTACAAAATCCTCGAGCGGAGCTATGACTCGTCAAAGTTGGGCGCAATGTAAAGTCAATGGGACGTTTTCGGGAGGTTTTTCGCGCCCCTTTCGGAAATCATGCACCCGATCGCTTATAAAAGTCATAGCACACCTCTCCTCAATAATCCGGTCGATTTGAGCCCTAATTTATGGGTCTACGACAAAGCGTGCGGGACGAGTTACGCGCCGAAAAAGTGTCCAGAAAAAGAAGAATAATAATAATATCTTTGAGGAATAGTAATAGTGATGCTTTGCATAAATGCAAGCACCACTAATAATAACTAGATAGGTACATTTCCTGAAGAAAATGTGAGTGGTGCTTGCCGTGGCAAGTTTCGTGGGACAATTTATGATTATACTCCAAGCCAAAGTCAAACGATCCAACCCCCGTGTCTCTACGATGTTCTGATGCGGAGATATAAGGCTTTGTTTACTCTGTTGCTAGGGTACTGTATTTGGTTGCTAGGGAAAAAAATGGCATCCACTAGTGATTACCCTCCGAGTCACGAGTCAAACGGTCCAACCCCCGTGTCTCTACGATGTTCTGATGCGGAGATATAAGGCTTTGTTTACTCTGTTGCTAGGGTACTGTATTTGGTTGCTAGGGGCGTGGCTTGGGAGTGGCCAATGATGAGCCCAGTGATTACACTCCGAGTCACAAGTAAAACGGTCCAACCCCCGTGTCTCTACGATGTTCTGATGCGGAGATATAAGGCTTTGTTTACTCTGTTGCTAGGGTACTGTATTTGGTTGCTAGGGGCGTGGCTTGGGAGTGGCCAATGATGTGCCCAGTGATTACACTACGAGTCACAAGTAAAACGGTCCAACCCCCGTGTCTCTACGATGTTCTGATGTGGAGATATAAGGCTTTGTTTACTCTGTTGCTAGGGTACTGTATTTGGTTGCTAGGGGCGTGGCTTGGGAGTGGCCAATGATGTGCCCAGTGATTACACTCCGAGTCACAAGTAAAACGGTCCAAACCCCGTGTCTCTACGATGTTCTGATGCGGAGATATAAGGCTTTGTTTATTCGGTTGCTAGGGTGCTCAAAAGTGGTTGCTAGGGGCGTGGCTTAGTAAGTCTGTAAGGATCCTGAGAGACTGATTGGATGCCTGAGTAAAATGAGCTCACCCCCATGTCTCTATGACACTGTGGTGCAAAGATATCCATCCGGGCATTTTATAATGGCAGTCTATGGTATAGGTTGCTAGGGTGCCCAAAATGGTTGCTATGGTAACCTTACACCCCATTGTGGGGGACGTCCTGACAGAGTCTAGCACCCTCTTCAAATTTAGTAACCCACATGTTTCTATGAAATCCTGGCTCGGACCTATGACCCGTCAAAATTTTTGCAATGGTAAGTCTATGGGATTTTGCCCCATTGACTTTTCATTGGGGCACTTTTGGGCACGTCTTACACCCCAGGGGTACAACTTACACCCCATTGTGATTCATGTTCTTTTAGAGCCTACCACCCTCTTCAAATGTTGTAACCCACATGTTTCTACAAAATCCTCCAGCGGAGCTATGACTCGTCAAAGTTGGGCGCAATGTTAAGTCAATGGGATTTTTTGGGTGGTTTTTCGCCCCCCTTTCGGAAATCCTGCACCCGATCGCTTATAAAAGTCATAGCACACCTCTCCTCAATAAGCCGGTCGATTTGAGCCCTAATTTATGGGTCTACGACAAAGCGTGCGGGACGAGTTACGCGCCGAAAAAGTGTCCAGAAAAAGAATAATAATAATAATAATAACTAGATAGGTACATTTCCTGAAGAAAATGTGAAGTGGTGCTTGCCGTGGCAAAATTCTCGGGACAATATATGATTATACTCCAACCCAAAAGTAAAACGTTCCAACCCACTATCCACTAGTGATTACACTCAGAGTCACGAGTTAAACGGTCCAACCCCCGTGTCTCTACGATGTTCTGATGCGGAGATATAAGGCTTTGTTTACACTGTTGCTAGGGTACTGTATTTGGTTGCTAGGGAAAAAAATGGCATCCACTAGTGATTACATGCCGAGTCACGAGTAAAACGGTCCAACCCCCGTGTCTCTACGATGTTCTGATGCAGAGATATAAGGCTTTGTTTACACTGTTGCTAGGGTACTGTATTTGGTTGCTAGGGAAAAAAATTGGCATCCACTAGTGATTACATGCCGAGTCACGAGTAAAACGGTCCAACCCCCGTGTCTCTACGATGTTCTGATGCTGAGTTATAAGGCTTTGTTTACACTGTTGCTAGGGTACTGTATTTGGTTGCTAGGGAAAAAATTGGCATCCACTAGTGATTACATGCCGAGTCACGGGTAAAACGGTCCAACCCCCGTGTCTCTACGATGTTCTGATGCGGAGATATAAGGCTTTGTTTACACTGTTGCTAGGGTACTGTATTTGGTTGCTAGGGAAAAAATTGGCATCCACTGGTGATTACACTCTAAGTCACAAGTCAAACGGTCCAACCCCCGTGTCTCTACGATGTTCTGATGCGGAGATATAAGGGTTTGTTTACACTGTTGCTAGGGTACTGTATTTGGTTGCTAGGGAAAAAATTGGCATCCACTAGTGATTACATGCCGAGTCACGAGTAAAACGGTCCAACCCCCGTGTCTCTACAATGTTCTGATGCAGAGATATAAGGCTTTGTTTACACTGTTGCTAGGGTACTGTATTTGGTTGCTAGGGAAAAAAATTGGCATCCACTAGTGATTACATGCCGAGTCACGAGTCAAACGGTCCAACCCCCGTGTCTCTACGATGTTCTGATGCGGAGATATAAGGCTTTGTTTACTCTGTTGCTAGGGTACTGTATTTGGTTGCTAGGGAAAAAAATTGCATCCCATAATGATTACACTCTGAGTCACGAGTCAAACGGTCCAACCCCCGTGTCTCTACGATGTTCTGATGCGGAGATATAAGGCTTTGTTTACACTGTTGCTAGGGTACTGTATTTGGTTGCTAGGGAAAAAATTGGCATCCACTAGTGATTACACTCTGATTCACGAGTCAAACGGTCCAACCCCCGTGTCTCTACGATGTTCTGATGCGGAGATATAAGGCTTTGTTTACTCTGTTGCTAGGGTACTGTATTTGGTTGCTAGGGAAAAAAATGGCATCCCATAATGATTACACTCTGAGTCACGAGTCAAACGGTCCAACCCCCGTGTCTCTACGATGTTCTGATGCGGAGATATAAGGTTTTGTTTACTCTGTTGCTAGGGTACTGTATTTGGTTGCTAGGGAAAAAATTGGCATCCCATAATGATTACACTCTGAGTCACGAGTCAAACGGTCCAACCCCCGTGTCTCTACGATGTTCTGATGCGGAGATATAAGGTTTTGTTTACTCTGTTGCTAGGGTACTGTATTTGGTTGCTAGGGAAAAAATTGGCATCCCATAATGATTACACTCTGAGTCACGAGTCAAACGGTCCAACCCCCGTGTCTCTACGATGTTCTGATGCGGAGATATAAGGCTTTGTTTACTCTGTTGCTAGGGTACTATATTTGGTTGCTAGGGAAAAAATTGGCATCCCATAATGATTACACTCTGAGTCACGAGTCAAACGGTCCAACCCCCGTGTCTCTACGATGTTCTGATGCGGAGATATAAGGTTTTGTTTACTCTGTTGCTAGGGTACTGTATTTGGTTGCTAGGGAAAAAATTGGCATCCCATAATGATTACACTCTGAGTCACGAGTCAAACGGTCCAACCCCCGTGTCTCTACGATGTTCTGATGCGGAGATATAAGGCTTTGTTTACTCTGTTGCTAGGGTACTGTATTTGGTTGCTAGGGAAAAAATTGGCATCCCATAATGATTACACTCTGAGTCACGAGTCAAACGGTCCAACCCCCGTGTCTCTACGATGTTCTGATGCGGAGATATAAGGTTTTGTTTACTCTGTTGCTAGGGTACTGTATTTGGTTGCTAGGGAAAAAATTGGCATCCCATAATGATTACACTCTGAGTCATGAGTAAAACGGTCCAACCCCCGTGTCTCTACGACATTGTAAAGCGAAGATATCCCATCTGGAACTTTTTTATTCCCTTATATGGTCATGTTTCCTGCCCCATTATAAGTCAATGGGCATTTTCGGGTGCCTCTTACACCCCAGGGGTACAGCTTACACCCCTATGTGATGTATGTTCTTACAGAGTCTATCACCCTCTTCAAATGCTGTAACCTACATGTTTCTACAAAATCCTCAAGCGGAGCTATGACCCGTCAAAGTTCGGCCCAATGTTAAGTCAATGGGATTTTTCGGGTGGTTTTTCGCCCCCCTTTCGAAAATCCTTCACCCGATCATTTATAAAAGTCATAGCACACCTCTCCTTAATAATCCGGCCGATTTGAGCCCTCTTTCATGGGACTGTGGCAAACCGTGCTGGACGAGTTACGCGCCGAAAAATGTGCAGACATAAGAATAAGATATAACTAGATAGGTACATTTCCTGAAGAAAATGTGAAGTGGTGCTTGCCGTGGCAAATTTCGGGGGACAATACATGATTATACTCCAAGCCAAAAGTAAAACAATTCAACCCACATGTCTCTACGATATTCTGATGTGAAGATATAAGGCTTTGTTTATTCGGTTGCTAGGGTACTGTATTTGGTTGCTAGGGAGAAAATTGGCATCCACTAGTGATTACACTCCGAGTCACGAGTCAAACGGTCAAACCCCCGTGTCTCTACGATGTTCTGATGCGGAGATATAAGGCTTTGTTTACTCTGTTGCTAGGGTACTGTATTTGGTTGCTAGGGAAAAAAATGACATCCACTAGTGATTACCCTCCGAGTCACGAGTCAAACGGTCCAAACCCCGTGTCTCTACAATGTTCTGATGCGGAGATATAAGGCTTTGTTTACTCTGTTGCTAGGGTACTGTATTTGGTTGCTAGGGAAAAAAATGGCATCCACTAGTGATTACCCTCCGAGTCACGAGTCAAACGGTCCAACCCCCGTGTCTCTACGATGTTCTGATGCGGAGATATAAGGCTTTGTTTACTCTGTTGCTAGGGTACTGTATTTGGTTGCTAGGGAAAAAAATTGCATCCACTAGTGATTACCCTCCGAGTCATGAGTCAAACGGTCCAACCCCCGTGTCTCTACGATGTTCTGATGCGGAGATATAAGGCTTTGTTTACTCTGTTGCTAGGGTACTGTATTTGGTTGCTAGGGGCGTGGCTTGGGAGTGGCCAATGATGTGCCCAGTGATTACATTCCAAGTCACAAGTAAAACGGTCCAACCCCCGTGTCTCTACGATGTTCTGATGCGGAGATATAAGGCTTTGTTTACTCTGTTGCTAGGGTACTGTATTTGGTTGCTAGGGGCGTGGCTTGGGAGTGGCCAATGATGTGCCCAGTGATTACACTCCGAGTCACAAGTAAAACGGTCCAGCCCCCGTGTCTCTACGATGTTCTGATGCGGAGATATAAGGCTTTGTTAACTCTGTTGCTAGGGTACTGTATTTGGTTGCTAGGGGCGTGGCTTGGGAGTGGCCAATGATGTGCCCAGTGATTACACTCCGAGTCACAAGTAAAACGGTCCAACCCCCGTGTCTCTACGATGTTCTGATGCGGAGATATAAGGCTTTGTTTACTCTGTTGCTAGGGTACTGTATTTGGTTGCTAGGGGCGTGGCTTGGGAGTGGCCAATGATGTGCCCAGTGATTACACTCCGAGTCACAAGTAAAACGGTCCAAACCCCGTGTCTCTACGATGTTCTGATGCGGAGATATAAGGCTTTGTTTATTCGGTTGCTAGGGTGCTCAAATTTGGTTGCTAGGGGCGTGGCTTGGAAGTGGCCAATGATGTGCCCAATTGTTACACCCCTAGTCACAAGTAAAACGGTCCAACCCCCGTGTCTCTACGATGTTCTGATGCCGAGATATAACTGTTTGTATTTTATGTTGCTAGGGTGCTCAAAAGTGGTTGCTAGGGGCGTGGCTTAGTACGTCTGTAAGGATCCTGAGAGACTGATTGGATGCCTGAGTAAAATGAGCCCACCCCCATGTCTCTATGACACTGTGGTGCAAAGATATCCATCCGGGCATTTTATAATGGCAGTCTATGGTATTGGTTGCTAGGGTGCCCAAAATGGTTGCTATGGTAACCTTACACCCCATTGTGGAGGACGTCCTGACAGAGTCTAGCACCCTCTTCAAATTTAGTAACCCACATGTTTCTATGAAATCCTGGCTCGGACCTATGACCCGTCAAAATTTTTGCAATGGTAAGTCTATGGGATTTTGCCCCATTGACTTTTCATTGGGGCACTTTTGGGCACCTCTTACACCCCAGGGGTACAACTTACACCCCATTGTGATCCATGTTCTTACAGAGCCTACCACCCTCTTCAAATGTTGTAACCCACATGTTTCTACAAAATCCTCGAGCGGAGCTATGACTCGTCAAAGTTGGGCGCAATGTAAAGTCAATGGGACGTTTTCGGGAGGTTTTTCGCGCCCCTTTCGGAAATCATGCACCCGATCGCTTATAAAAGTCATAGCACACCTCTCCTCAATAATCCGGTCGATTTGAGCCCTAATTTATGGGTCTACGACAAAGCGTGCGGGACGAGTTACGCGCCGAAAAAGTGTCCAGAAAAAGAATAATAATAATAATAATATCTTTGAGGAATAGTAATAGTGATGCTTTGCATAAATGCAAGCACCACTAACTAGATAGGTACATTTCCTGAAGAAAATGTGAGTGGTGCTTGCCGTGGCAAATTTCAGGGGACAATTTATGATTATACTCCAAGCCAAAAGTAAAACGGTCCAACCCCCGTGTCTCTACGATGTTCTGAAGCAGAGATATAAGGCTTTGTTTACTCTGTTGCTAGGGTACTGTATTTGGTTGCTAGGGGAAAAAATGGCATCCACTAGTGATTACCCTCCGAGTCACGAGTCAAACGGTCCAACCCCCATGTCTTTACGATGTTCTGATGCGGAGTTATAAGGCTTTGTTTACTCTGTTGCTAGGGTACTGTATTTGGTTGCTAGGGGCGTGGCTTGGGAGTGGCCAATGATGTGCCTAGTGATTACACTCCGAGTCACAAGTAAAACGGTCCAACCCCCGTGTCTCTACGATGTTCTGATGTGGAGATATAAGGCTTTGTTTACTCTGTTGCTAGGGTACTGTATTTGGTTGCTAGGGGCGTGGCTTGGGAGTGGCCAATGATGTGCCTAGTGATTACACTCCGAGTCACAAGTAAAACGGTTCAACCCCCGTGTCTCTACGATGTTCTGATGCGGAGATATAAGGCTTTGTTTACTCTGTTGCTAGGGTACTGTATTTGGTTGCTAGGGGCGTGGCTTGGGAGTGGCCAATTATGTGCCCAGTGATTACACTCCGAGTCACAAGTAAAACGGTCCAACCCCCGTGTCTCTACGATGTTCTGATGCGGAGATATAAGGCTTTGTTTACTCTGTTGCTAGGGTACTGTATTTGGTTGCTAGGGGCGTGGCTTGGGAGTGGCCAATGATGTGCCCAGTGATTACACTCCGAGTCACAAGTAAAACGGTCCAAACCCCGTGTCTCTACGATGTTCTGATGCGGAGATATAAGGCTTTGTTTATTCGGTTGCTAGGGTGCTCAAATTTGGTTGCTAGGGGCGTGGCTTGGGAGTGGCCAATGATGTGCCCAATTGTTACACCCCTAGTCACAAGTAAAACGGTCCAACCCCCGTGTCTCTACGATGTTCTGATGCCGAGATATAACTGTTTGTATTTTATGTTGCTAGGGTGCTCAAAAGTGGTTGCTAGGGGCGTGGCTTAGTAAGTCTGTAAGGATCCTGTGAGACTGATTGGATGCCTGAGTAAAATGAGCCCACCCCCATGTCTCTATGACACTGTGGTGCAAAGATATCCATCCGGGCATTTTATAATGGCAGTCTATGGTATAGGTTGCTAGGGTGCCCAAAATGGTTGCTATGGTAACCTTACACCCCATTGTGGGGGACGTCCTGACAGAGTCTAGCACCCTCTTCAAATTTAGTAACCCACATGTTTCTATGAAATCCTGGCTCGGACCTATGACCCGTCAAAATTTTTGCAATGGTAAGTCTATGGGATTTTGCCCCATTGACTTTTCATTGGGGCACTTTTGGGCACCTCTTACACCCCAGGGGTACAACTTACACCCCATTGTGATCCATGTTCTTACAGAGCCTACCACCCTCTTCAAATGTTGTAACCCACATGTTTCTACAAAATCCTCGAGCGGAGCTATGACTCGTCAAAGTTGGGCGCAATGTTAAGTCAATGGGATTTTTTGGGTGGTTTTTCGCCCCCCTTTCGGAAATCCTGCACCCGATCGCTTATAAAAGTCATAGCACACCTCTCCTCAATAAGCCGGTCGATTTGAGCCCTAATTTATGGGTCTACGACAAAGCATGCGGGACGAGTTACGCGCCGAAAAAGTGTCCAGAAAAAGAATAATAATAATAATAATAACTAGATAGGTACATTTCCTGAAGAAAATGTGAAGTGGTGCTTGCCGTGGCAAATTTCGGGGGACAATATATGATTATACTCCAAGCCAAAAGTAAAACAATTCAACCCACATGTCTCTACGATATTCTGATGCGAAGATATAAGGCTTTGTTTATTCGGTTGCTAGGGTACTGTATTTGGTTGCTAGGGAGAAAATTGGCATCCACTAGTGATTACACTCCGAGTCACGAGTCAAACGGTCAAACCCCCGTGTCTCTGCGATGTTCTGATGCGGCGATATAAGGGTTTGTTTACTCTGTTGCTAGGGTACTGTATTTGGTTGCTAGGGAAAAAATGGCATCCACTAGTGATTACCCTCCGAGTCTTGAGTCAAACGGTCCAACCCCCGTGTCTCTACGATGTTCTGATGCGGAGATATAAGGCTTTGTTTACTCTGTTGCTAGGGTACTGTATTTGGTTGCTAAGGAAAAAAATGGCATCCACTAGTGATTACCCTCCGAGTCACGAGTCAAACGATCCAACCCCCGTGTCTCTACGATGTTCTGATGCGGAGATATAAGGCTTTGTTTACTCTGTTGCTAGGGTACTGTATTTGGTTGCTAGGGAAAAAAATGGCATCCACTAGTGATTACCCTCTGAGTCACGAGTCAAACGGTCCAAACCCCGTGTCTCTATGATGTTCTGATGCGGAGATATAAGGCTTTGTTTACTCTGTTGCTAGGGTACTGTATTTGGTTGCTAGGGAAAAAAATGGCATCCACTAGTGATTACCCTCCGAGTCACGATTCAAACGGTCCAAACCCCGTGTCTCTACGATGTTCTGATGCGGAGATATAAGGCTTTGTTTACTCTGTTGCTAGGGTACTGTATTTGGTTGCTAGGGAAAAAAATGGCATCCACTAGTGATTACCCTCTGAGTCATGAGTCAAACGGTCCAACCCCCGTGTCTCTACGATGTTCTGATGCGGAGATATAAGGCTTTGTTTACTCTGTTGCTAGGGTACTGTATTTGGTTGCTAGGGAAAAAAATGGCATCCACTAGTGATTACCCTCCGAGTCACGAGTCAAACGGTCCAAACCCCATGTCTCTACGATGTTCTGATGCGGAGATATAAGGCTTTGTTTACTCTGTTGCTAGGGTACTGTATTTGGTTGCTAGGGAAAAAAATGGCATCCACTAGTGATTACCCTCCGAGTCACGAGTCAAACGGTCCAACCCCCATGTCTCTAAGATGTTCTGATGTGGAGATATAAGGCTTTGTTTACTCTGTTGCTAGGGTACTGTATTTGGTTGCTAGGGGCGTGGCTTGGGAGTGGCCAATGATGTGCCCAGTGATTACACTCCGAGTCACAAGTAAAACGGTCCAACCCCCGTGTCTCTACGATGTTCTGATGCGGAGATATAAGGCTTTGTTTACTCTGTTGCTAGGGTACTGTATTTGGTTGCTAGGGGCGTGGCTTGGGAGTGGCCAATTATGTGCCCAGTGATTACACTCCGAGTCACAAGTAAAACGGTCCAACCCCCGTGTCTCTACGATGTTCTGATGCGGAGATATAAGGCTTTGTTTACTCTGTTGCTAGGGTACTGTATTTGGTTGCTACGGGCGTGGCTTGGGAGTGGCCAATGATGTGTCCAGTGATTACACTCCGAGTCACAAGTAAAACGGTCCAAACCCCGTGTCTCTACGATGTTCTGATGCGGAGATATAAGGCTTTGTTTATTCGGTTGCTAGGGTGCTCAAATCTGGTTGCTAGGGGCGTGGCTTGGGAGTGGCCAATGATGTGCCCAATTGTTACACCCCTAGTCACAAGTAAAACGGTCCAACCCCCTTGTCTCTACGATGTTCTGATGCCGAGATATAACTGTTTGTATTTTATGTTGCTAGGGTGCTCAAAAGTGGTTGCTAGGGGCGTGGCTTAGTAAGTCTGTAAGGATCCTGAGAGACTGATTGGATGCCTGAGTAAAATGAGCCCACCCCCATGTCTCTATGACACTGTGGTGCAAAGATATCCATCCGGGCATTTTATAATGGCAGTCTATGGTATAGGTTGCTAGGGTGCCCAAAATGGTTGCTATGGTAACCTTACACCCCATTGTGGGGGACGTCCTGACAGAGTCTAGCACCCTCTTCAAATTTAGTAACCCACATGTTTCTATGAAATCCTGGCTCGGACCTATGACCCGTCAAAATTTTTGCAATGGTAAGTCTATGGGATTTTGCCCCATTGACTTTTCATTGGGGCACTTTTGGGCACCTCTTACACCCCAGGGGTACAACTTACACCCCATTGTGATCCATGTTCTTACAGAGCCTACGACCCTCTTCAAATGTTGTAACCCACATGTTTCTACAAAATCCTCGAGCGGAGCTATGACTCGTCAAAGTTGGGCGCAATGTTAAGTCAATGGGATTTTTTGGGTGGTTTTTCGCCCCCCTTTCGGAAATCCTGCACCCGATCGCTTATAAAAGTCATAGCACACCTCTCCTCAATAAGCCGGTCGATTTGAGCCCTAATTTATGGGTCTACGACAAAGCGTGCGGGACGAGTTACGCGCCGAAAAAGTGTCCAGAAAAAGAATAATAATAATAATAATAATAACTAGATAGGTACATTTCCTGAAGAAAATGTGAGTGGTGCTTGCCGTGGCAAGTTTCGGGGGGACAATTTATGATTATACTCCAAGCCAAAAGTCAAACGATCCAACCCCCGTGTCTCTACGATGTTCTGATGCGGAGATATAAGGCTTTGTTTATTCCGTTGCTAGGGTACTGTATTTGGTTGCTAGGGGAAAAAATGGCATCCACTAGTGATTACCCTCCGAGTCATGAGTCAAACGGTCCAACCCCCGTGTCTCTACGATGTTCTGATGCGGAGATATAAGGCTTTGTTTACTCTGTTGCTAGGGTACTGTATTTGGTTGCTAAGGAAAAAAATGGCATCCACTAGTGATTACCCTCCGAGTCACGAGTCAAACGATCCAACCCCGTGTCTCTACGATGTTCTGATGCGGAGATATAAGGCTTTGTTTACTCTGTTGCTAAGGTACTGTATTTGGTTGCTAGGGAAAAAAATGGCATCCACTAGTGATTACCCTCCGAGTCACGAGTCAAACGGTCCAAACCCCGTGTCTCTACGATGTTCTGATGCGGAGATATAAGGCTTTGTTTACTCTGTTGCTAGGGTACTGTATTTGGTTGCTAGGGAAAAAAATGGCATCCACTAGTGATTACCCTCCGAGTCACGAGTCAAACGGTCCAACCCCCGTGTCTCTACGATGTTGTGATGCGGAGATATAAGGCTTTGTTTACTCTGTTGCTAGGGTACTGTATTTGGTTGCTAGGGAAAAAAATGGCATCCCCTAGTGATTACCCTCCGAGTCACAAGTCAAACGGTCCAAACCCCATGTCTCTACGATGTTCTGATGCGGAGATATAAGGCTTTGTTTACTCTGTTGCTAGGGTACTGTATTTGGTTGCTAGGGAAAAAATGGCATCCACTAGTGATTACCCTCCGAGTCATGAGTCAAACGGTCCAACCCCCATGTCTCTACGATGTTCTGATGTGGAGATATAAGGCTTTGTTTACTCTGTTGCTAGGGTACTGTATTTGGTTGCTAGGGGCGTGGCTTGGGAGTGGCCAATGATGTGCCCAGTGATTACACTCCGAGTCACAAGTAAAACGGTCCAACCCCCGTGTCTCTACGATGTTCTGATGCGGAGATATAAGCCTTTGTTTACTCTGTTGCTAGGGTACTGTATTTGGTTGCTAGGGGCGTGGCTTGGGAGTGGCCAATGATGTGCCCAGTGATTACACTCCGAGTCACAAGTAAAACGGTCCAACCCCCGTGTCTCTACGATGTTCTGATGCGGAGATATAAGTCTTTGTTTACTCTGTTGCTAGGGTACTGTATTTGGTTGCTAGGGGCGTGGCTTGGGAGTGGCCAATGATGTGCCCAGTGATTACACTCCCAGTCACAAGTAAAACGGTCCAAACCCCGTGTCTCTACGATGTTCTGATGCTGAGATATAAGGCTTTGTTTATTCGGTTGCTAGGGTGCTCAAATTTGGTTGCTAGGGGCGTGGCTTGGGAGTGGCCAATGATGTGCCCAATTGTTACACCCCTAGTCACAAGTAAAACGGTCCAACCCCCGTGTCTCTACGATGTTCTGATGCGGAGATATAAGGCTTTGTTTACTCTGTTGCTAGGGTACTGTATTTGGTTGCTAGGGGCGTGGCTTGGGAGTGGCCAATGATGTGCCCAATGATTACACTCCGAGTCACAAGTAAAACGGTCCAAACCCCGTGTCTCTACGATGTTCTGATGCGGAGATATAAGGCTTTGTTTATTCGGTTGCTAGGGTGCTCAAATTTGGTTGCTAGGGGCGTGGCTTGGGAGTGGCCAATGATGTGCCCAATTGTTACACCCCTAGTCACAAGTAAAACGGTCCAACCCCCGTGTCTCTACGATGTTCTGATGCGGAGATATAAGGCTTTGTTTATTCGGTTGCTAGGGTGCTCAAATTTGGTTGCTAGGGGCGTGGCTTGGGAGTGGCCAATGATGTGCCCAATTGTTACACCCCTAGTCACAAGTAAAACGGTCCAACCCCCGTGTCTCTACGATGTTCTGATGCTGAGATATAAGGCTTTGTTTACTCTGTTGCTAGGGTACTGTATTTGGTTGCTAGGGGCGTGGCTTGGGAGTGGCCAATGATGTGCCCAGTGATTACACTCCGAGTCACAAGTAAAACGGTCCAAACCCCGTGTCTCTACGATGTTCTGATGCGGAGATATAAGGCTTTGTTTATTCGGTTGCTAGGGTGCTCAAATTTGGTTGCTAGGGGCGTGGCTTGGGAGTGGCCAATGATGTGCCCAATTGTTACACCCCTAGTCACAAGTAAAACGGTCCAACCCCCGTGTCTCTACGATGTTCTGATGCCGAGATATAACTGTTTGTATTTTATGTTGCTAGGGTGCTCAAAAGTGGTTGCTAGGGGCGTGGCTTAGTAAGTCTGTAAGGATCCTGAGAGACTGATTGGATGCCTGAGTAAAATGAGCCCACCCCCATGTCTCTATGACACTGTGGTGCAAAGATATCCATCCGGGCATTTTATAATGGCAGTCTATGGTATAGGTTGCTAGGGTGCCCAAAATGGTTGCTATGGTAACCTTACACCCCATTGTGGGGGACGTCCTGACAGAGTCTAGCACCCTCTTCAAATTTAGTAACCCACATGTTTCTATGAAATCCTGGCTCGGACCTATGACCCGTCAACATTTTTGCAATGGTAAGTCTATGGGATTTTGCCCCATTGACTTTTCATTGGGGCACTTTTGGGCACCTCTTACACCCCAGGGGTACAACTTACACCCCATTGTGATCCATGTTCTTACAGAGCCTACCACCCTCTTCAAATGTTGTAACCCACATGTTTCTACAAAATCCTCGAGCGGAGCTATGACTCGTCAAAGTTGGGCGCAATGTTAAGTCAATGGGATTTTTTGGGTGGTTTTTCGCCCCCCTTTCGGAAATCCTGCACCCAATCGCTTATAAAAGTCATAGCACACCTCTCCTCAATAAGCCGGTCGATTTGAGCCCTAATTTATGGGTCTACGACAAAGCGTGTGAGACGAGTTAGGTGCCGAAAAAGTGTCCAGATATAAGAAGAATAATAAAGATAGAAAAGTTTGAAGACAAACTTTATGTTGGCTTGACAAAGCCTAGCCTGAACGTTTAAAACAGATTGAGAGAAATTTAAAACAAGTTTAGTTTAGTATTATAACTTTCCGTAAACATGATACCAAAAGTTACCATGTTAGCATGTTTAAAACTAAGTTAGCATGATGCTAACATGAATTAGCATGAAGCTAGCATGATGCTAACATGAATTAGCATGAAGCTAGCATGATGCTAACATGAATTACCATGAAGCTAGCATGATGCTAACATGAATTAGCATGAAGCTAGCATGATGCTAACATGAATTAGCATGAAGCTAGCATGATGCTAACATGAATTAGCATGAAGCTAGCATGATGCTAACATGAATTATCATGAAGCTAGCATGATGCTAACATGAATTAGCATGAAGCTAGCATGATGCTAACATGAATTAGCATGAAGTTAGCATGATGCTAACATGAATTAGCATGAAGCTAGCATGAAATAGCATGAAGCTAGCATGATGCTAACATGAATTAGCATGAAGCTAGCATGATGCTAGCATGATTAGCATGAAGCTAGCATGATGCTAGCATGATTAGCAGGAAGCTAGCATGACGCTAACATGAATTAGCATGAAGCTAGCACGACGCTAACATGAATTAGCATGAAGCTAGCACGACGTTAACATGAATTAGCATGAAGCTAGCACGACGTTAACATGAATTAGCATGAAGCTAGCACGATGCTAACATGAATTAGC
This sequence comes from Paramisgurnus dabryanus, assembly GCF_030506205.2. Lineage (NCBI taxonomy): Eukaryota > Metazoa > Chordata > Actinopteri > Cypriniformes > Cobitidae > Paramisgurnus > Paramisgurnus dabryanus. The sequence continues at coordinate 41,713,678 of NC_133343.1, read as the reverse complement.
ATGAAGCTAGCACGATGCTAACATGAATTAGCATGAAGCTAGCACGATGCTAACATGAATTAGCATGAAGCTAGCACGAAGCTAACATGAATTAGCATGAAGCTAGCACGAAGCTAACATGAATTAGCATGAAGCTAGCATGATGCTAACATGAATTAACATGAAGTTAGCATGATGCTAACATGAATTAGTATGAAGCTAGCATGATGCTAACATGATTAGCATGAAGTTAGCAAGATTTATTATGAAATTAGCATAAAGCTAGCACGAAACTAGCATGAAGCTAGTATGACTTAGCATGGAGCTAGCATAAGGCTAACATGACCAAAAGACCCAACCCCCATGTCTCTATGATGTTCGGATCCAGAGATATAAGGCTTTGTTTATTATGTTGCTAGGGTGCTCATATTTGGTTGCTAGGGGCGTGGCTTAATACGTCAATAAGAATCCTCTGAGACTGATTGGATGCCTGAGTAAAATGAGCCCACCCCCATGTCTCTGTGACACTGTGCTGCAAAGATATCCATCTGGGCATTTTATAATGGCAGTCTATGGGATATGTTGCTAGGGTGCCCAAAAATGGTTGCTAGGGGCGTGGCTTAATAGCTATGGGGCGATCCTGAGAGACTGATTGGATGCCTGACTAAATTGAGCCCACCCCCATGTCTCTACGACACTCTAAAGTGAAGATATTCCATCTGGGACGCTTTTATTCCCTTATATGGGCATGTTCCCTCCCCCATTATAAGTCAATGGGGAAATTTGGGTTGTCCTTACGCCCCAGGGGTGAAACTTACACCCCAATGTGATGTATGTTCTTACACAGTCTGCCAGCCTCTTCAAATGTGGTAACCCACAAGTTTCTACAAATTTCTCGCTTGCAGCTATGACCCGTCAAAGTTTGTCGCAATGTTAAGTCAATGGAAAATTTGGGGTGTTTGAGCGCCCCGTTTAGGAATTCGGTAGGCCCCATCAGTTAGAAAAGTCATAGCACCCATCTACGGACCAGTCTTAAAAGTTTTGTAAAGTTTTGTGGGTGTAGCTTGAAAGCTCTAGGAGGAGTTACAATTGGTAAAAAGTATGAACAGAAGAATAATAATAATAATAACTAGATAGGTACATTTCCTGAAGAAAATGTGAGTGGTGCTTGCCGTGGCAAGTTTCGGGGACAATTTATGATTATACTCCAAGCCAAAGGTAAAATGGTCCAACCCCCATGTCTCTACGATGTTCTGATGCGAAGATATAAGGCTTTGTTTATTCCGTTGCTAGGGTGTTCATATTTGGTTGCTAGGGGCGTGGCTTAACACCTCTTGGCATTAACTAGTGATTACCCTTCGAGTCACGAGTAAAACGGTCCAACCCCCGTGTCTCTACGATGTTCTGATGCAGAGATATAAGGCTTTGTTTATTCCGTTGCTAGGGTGCTCAAATTTGGTTGCTAGGGGCGTGGCTTGGGAGTGGCCAATGATTTGGCCAGTGATTACACCCCGAGTCACAAGTAATACGGTCCAACCCCCGTGTCTCTACGATGTTCTGATGTGGAGATATAAGGCTTTGTTTATTCCGTTGCTAGGTGTTCATATTTGGTTGCTAGGGGCGTGGCTTAACACCTCTTGGCTTCCACTAGTGATTACCCTTCGAGTCACGAGTAAAACGGTCCAACCCCCGTGTCTCTACGATGTTCTGATGCGACGTTATAAGGCTTTGTTTATTTGGTTGCTAGGGTGTTCATATTTGGTTGCTAGGGGCGTGGCTTAACACCTCTTTGCATTAACTAGTGATTACCCTTCGAGTCACGAGTAAAACGGTCCAACCCCCGTGTCTCTACGATGTTCTGATGCAGAGATATAAGGCTTTGTTTATTCCGTTGCTAGGGTGCTCAAATTTGGTTGCTAGGGGCGTGGCTTGGGAGTGGCCAATGATTTGGCCAGTGATTACACCCCGAGTCACAAGTAATACGGTCCAACCCCCGTGTCTCTACGATGTTCTGATGTGGAGATATAAGGCTTTGTTTATTCCGTTGCTAGGTGTTCATATTTGGTTGCTAGGGGCGTGGCTTAACACCTCTTGGCTTCCACTAGTGATTACCCTACGAGTCACGAGTAAAACGGTCCAACCCCCGTGTCTCTACGATGTTCTGATGCGACGTTATAAGGCTTTGTTTATTCGGTTGCTAGGGTGTTCATATTTGGTTGCTAGGGGCGTGGCTTAACACCTCTTGGCATTAACTAGTGATTACCCTTCGAGTCACGAGTAAAACGGTCCAACCCCCGTGTCTCTACGATGTTCTGATGCAGAGATATAAGGCTTTGTTTATTCCGTTGCTAGGGTGCTCAAATTTGGTTGCTAGGGGCGTGGCTTGGGAGTTGCCAATGATGTGCCCAATTGTTACACCCCTAGTCACAAGTAAACCGGTCCAACCCCCGTGTCTCTACGATGTTCTGATGCCGAGATATAACTGTTTGAATTTTATGTTGCTAGGGTGCTCAAAAGTGGTTGCTAGGGGCGTGGCTTAGTTTGTCTTTAAGGATCCTAAGATACTGATTGGATACCTAAGTAAAATGAGCCCACCCCCATGTCTCTATGACACTGTGCTGCAAAGATATCCACCTGGGCATTTTATAATGGCAGTCTATGGGAGATGTTGCTAGGGTGCCCAAAACGGTTGCTAGGGTAACCTTACGCCCCATTGTGGGGGACGTCCTGACAGAGTCTAGCACCCTCTTCAATTTTAGTAACCCACATGTTTCTATGAAATCCTCACTTGGACCTGTGACCTGTCAATTTTTTTTGGCAATGTTAGTCTATGGGATTTTCGCCCCATTGACTTTCCATTAGGGCACTTTTGGGCACCTCTTACACCCCAGGGGTACAACTTACACCCCAATGTGATCCATGTTCTTACAGAGCCTACCACCCTCTTCAAATGCTGTAACCCACATTTTTCTACAAAATCCTAGAGTGGAGCTATGACCTGCCAAAGTTCGACGCAATGTAAAGTCAATGGGACGTTTTCGGGAGGTTTTTCGCGCCCCTTTCGGAAATCCTGCACCCGATCGCTTATAAAAGTCATAGCACACCTCTCCTCAATAATCCGGTCGATTTGAGCCCTCTTTCATGGCACTACGCCAAACCGTGCGAGACGAGTTACGCGCCGAAAAAGTGTCCAGAAAAAGAAGAATAATAAAGATAATATCTTTGAGGAATAGTAATAGTGATGCTTTGCATAAATGCAAGCACCACTAATAATAATATCTTTGAGGAATAGTAATAGTGATGCTTTGCATAAATGCAAGCACCACTAATAATAATAAGCTTAGATCGAAGAACAGTATGTTGGCTTTGTCAAGCCAACATAATAACCGAAAGCAATAATAATAGTGATGCCTTGCATAAATGCAAGCACCACTAATAATAATAAGTATGCAAGATAGTAATAGTGATGCTTTGCATAAATGCAAGCACCACTAATAATAATAATAATAATAAGTATGCAAGATAGTAATAGTGATGCTTTGCATAAATGCAAGCACCACTAATAATAATAAGTATGCAAGATAGTAATAGTGATGCTTTGCATAAATGCAAGCACCACTAATAATAATAATAAGTATGCAAGATAGTAATAGTGATGCTTTGCATAAATGCAAGCACCACTAACTAGATAGAAAAGTTTGTTGACAAACTTTATGTTGGCTTGACAAAGCGTAGCCTGAACGTTTAAAACGGTTTAATAGAAGTTTAGTTTAGTAGGCTATCTGGCTGTTAGTATGTTTAAGTATGAAGCTAGGCTGATTTAGCATGAAGCTAGCATGATGCTAGCATGATTAGCATGAAGCTAGCATGATGCTAACATGATTAACATGAAGCTAGCATGATGCTAGCATGATTAGCATGAAGATAGCATGATGCTAGCATGATTAGCATGAAGCTAGCATGATGCTAGCATGATTAGCATGAAGCTAGCATGATGCTAGCATGATTAGCATTAAGCTAGCATGATGTTAGCATGATTAACATGACGTTAGCATGATGTTAACATGAATTAGCATGAAGCTAGCAAGATGCTAGCATGATTAGCATGAAGCTAGCATGATGCTAACATGATTAGCATAAAGCTAGCATGGTGCTAACATGATTAGCATGAAGCTAGCATAATGTTAACATGATAATCATGAAGCTAGCATGATGCTAACATGAATTAGCATGAAGCTAGCATGAATTAGCATGAAGCTAGCATGAATTAGCATGAAGCTAACATGATGCTAACATGAATTAGCATGAAGCTAGCATGATGCTAACATAAATTACCATGAAGCTAGCATGAATTAGCATGAAGCTAACATGATGCTAACAAGAATTAGCATGATGCTAACATGAATTAGCATGAAGCTAGCATGATGCTAACATGAATTAGCATGACGTTACCATAATGATAACATGAGTTAGCATGATGCTAGCATGATGCTAACATGAATTAGCATGAAGCTAACATGATGCTAACATGAATTAGCATGAAGCTAGCATGATGCTAACATGAATTAGCATGAAGGTAACATGAAGTTAACATGAATTAGTATGAAGCTAGCATGATGCTAACATGAATTAGCATGAAGCTAACATGATGCTAACATGAATAAGCATGACGTTAGCATGAAGCTAACATGAATTAGCATGAAGGTAGCATGATGCTAACATGAATTAGCATGAAGCTAGCATGATGCTAACATGAATTAGCATGACGTTAGCATGAAGCTAACATGAATTATAATGAAGCTAGCATGATGCTAACATGAATTAGCATGAAGCTAGCATAAAGTTAACATGAATAAACATGAAGCTTACATGATGTTAACATGAATTAGCATGAAGCTAGCAAGATTTATTATGAAATTAGCATAAAGCTAGCATGAAACTAGCATGAAGCTAGTATGACTTAGCATGAAGCTAGCATGAAGCTAACATGACCAAAAGACCCAAAACCCATGTCTCTATGATGTTCTGATCCAGAGATATAAGGCTTTGTTTATTATGTTGCTAGGGTGCTCATATTTGGTTGCTAGGGGCGTGGCTTAATACCTCAATAAGAATCCTTAGAGACTGATTGGATGCCTAAGTAAAATGAGCCCACCCCCATGTGTCTGAGACACTGTGCTGCAAAGATATCCATCTGGGCATTTTATTATGGCAGTCTATGGGAGATGTTGCTAGGGTGCCCAAAAATGGTTGCTAGGGGCGTGGCTTAATAGCTATGGGACGATCCTGAGAGACTGATTGGATGCCTGAGTAAAATGAGCCCGCCCCCATGTCTCTATGACACCGTAAAGCGAAGATATTCCATCTGGAACATTTTTATTCCCTTATATGGGTATGTTTCCTGCCCCGTTATAAGTCAATGGGGAATTTTGGGGGCCTCTTACACCCGAGGGGTGAAACTTACACCCCAATGTGATGTATGTTCTTACACAGCCTGCCAGCCTCTTCAAATGTGGTAACCCACAAGTTTCTACAAAATTCTCGCTCGCAGCTAGAACCCGTCAAAGTTTGTCCAATGTTAAGTCAATGGAACTTTTGGAATTTTTATTTCCCGTTTTAGGAATTCTGTAAGTCGGATCCCTTCAAAAAGTCATAGCACACTTCTTCAGACCAGTTAGAATGTCTGTGGAAAATTTGGTGGATGTAGCTTGAAAGCTGTAGGACGAGTTAGCTGCAGAAATTTAGTCTCAGAAGAAAAATAATAATAATAATAATAACTAGATAGGTACATTTCCTGAAGAAAATGTGAAGTGGTGCTTGCCGTGGCAAATTTCGGGGGACAATATATGATTATACTCCAAGCCAAAAGTAAAACAATTCAACCCACATGTCTCTACGATATTCTGATGCGAAGATATAAGGCTTTGTTTATCCGGTTGCTAGGGTACTGTATTTGGTTGCTAGGGAGAAAAATGGCATCCACTAGTGATTACCCTCCGAGTCACGAGTCAAACAGTCCAACCCCCGTGTCTCTACGATGTTCTGATGCGGAGATATAAGGCTTTGTTTACTCTGTTGCTAGGGTACTATATTTGGTTGCTAGGGAAAAAATTGGCATCCACTAGTGATTACACTCCGAGATACGAGTCAAACGGTCCAACCCCCGTGTCTCTACGATGTTCTGATGCGGAGATATAAGGCTTTGTTTACTCTGTTGCTAGGGTACTGTATTTGGTTGCTAGGGAAAAAAATTGCATCCACTAGTGATTACCCTCCGAGTCATGAGTCAAACGGTCCAACCCCCATGTCTCTACGATGTTCTGATGTGGAGATATAAGGCTTTGTTTACTCTGTTGCTAGGGTACTGTATTTGGTTGCTAGGGGCGTGGCTTGGGAGTGGCCAATGATGTGCCCAGTGATTACACTCCGAGTCACAAGTAAAACGGTCCAACCCCCGTGTCTCTACGATGTTCTGATGTGGAGATATAAGGCTTTGTTTACTCTGTTGCTAGGGTACTGTATTTGGTTGCTAGGGGCGTGGCTTGGGAGTGGCCAATTATGTGCCCAGTGATTACACTCCGAGTCACAAGTAAAACGGTCCAACCCCCGTGTCTCTACGATGTTCTGATGTGGAGATATAAGGCTTTGTTTACTCTGTTGCTAGGGTACTGTATTTGGTTGCTAGGGGCGTGGCTTGGGAGTGGCCAATTATGTGCCCAGTGATTACACTCCGAGTCACAAGTAAAACGGTCCAACCCCCGTGTCTCTACGATGTTCTGATGCGGAGATATAAGGCTTTGTTTACTCTGTTGCTAGGGTACTGTATTTGGTTGCTAGGGGCGTGGCTTGGGAGTGGCCAATGATGTGTCCAGTGATTACACTCCGAGTCACAAGTAAAACGGTCCAAACCCCGTGTCTCTACGATGTTCTGATGCGGAGATATAAGGCTTTGTTTATTCGGTTGCTAGGGTGCTCAAATTTGGTTGCTAGGGGCGTGGCTTGGGAGTGGCCAATGATGTGCCCAATTGTTACACCCCTAGTCACAAGTAAAACGGTCCAACCCCCGTGTCTCTACGATGTTCTGATGCCGAGATATAACTGTTTGTATTTTATGTTGCTAGGGTTCTCAAAAGTGGTTGCTAGGGGCGTGGCTTAGTAAGTCTGTAAGGATCCTGAGAGACTGATTGGATGCCTGAGTAAAATGAGCCCACCCCCATGTCTCTATGACACTGTGGTGCAAAGATATCCATCCAGGCATTTTATAATGGCAGTCTATGGTATAGGTTGCTAGGGTGCCCAAAATGGTTGCTATGGTAACCTTACACCCCATTGTGGGGGACGTCCTGACAGAGTCTAGCACCCTCTTCAAATTTAGTAACCCACATGTTTCTATGAAATCCTGGCTCGGACCTATGACCCGTCAAAATTTTTGCAATGGTAAGTCTATGGGATTTTGCCCCATTGACTTTTCATTGGGGCACTTTTGGGCACCTCTTACACCCCAGGGGTACAACTTACACCCCATTGTGATCCATGTTCTTAAAGAGCCTACCACCCTCTTCAAATGTTATAACCCACATGTTTCTACAAAATCCTCGAGCGGAGCTATGACTCGTCAAAGTTGGGCGCAATGTTAAGTCAATGGGATTTTTTGGGTGGTTTTTCGCCCCCCTTTCGGAAATCCTGCACCCGATCGCTTATAAAAGTCATAGCAGTCCTCTCCTCAATAAGCCGGTCGATTTGAGCCCTAATTTATGGGTCTACGACAAAGCGTGCGGGACGAGTTACGCGCCAAAAAAGTGTCCAGAAAAAGAATAATAATAATAATAACTAGATAGGTACATTTCCTGAAGAAAATGTGAAGTGGTGCTTGCCGTGGCAATTTCGGGGAACAATATATGATTATACTCTAAGTCACGAGTCAAACGGTCCAACCCCTGTGTCTCTACGATGTTCTGATGCGGAGATATAAGGCTTTGTTTACTCTGTTGCTAGGGTACTGTATTTGGTTGCTAGGGAAAAAAATGGCATCCACTAGTGATTACCCTCCGAGTCACGAGTCAAACGGTCCAAACCCCATGTCTCTACGATGTTCTGATGCGGAGATATAAGGCTTTGTTTACTCTGTTGCTAGGGTAATGTATTTGGTTGCTAGGGAGAAAATTGGCATCCACTAGTGATTACCCTCCGAGTCACGAGTCAAACGGTCCAAACCCCGTGTCTCTACGATGTTCTGATGCGGAGATATAAGGCTTTGTTTACTCTGTTGCTAGGGTACTGTATTTGGTTGCTAGGTAAAAAATTGGCATCCCATAATGATTACACTCCGAGTCACGAGTCAAACGGTCAAACCCCCGTGTCTCTACGATGTTCTGATGCGGAGATATAAGGCTTTGTTTACTCTGTTGCTAGGGTACTGTATTTGGTTGCTAGGGAAAAAAATTGCATCCACTAGTGATTACCCTCCGAGTCATGAGTCAAACGGTCCAACCCCCGTGTCTCTACGATGTTCTGATGCGGAGATATAAGGCTTTGTTTACTCTGTTGCTAGGGTACTGTATTTGGTTGCTAGGGAAAAAAATGGCATCCACTAGTGATTACCCTCCGAGTCACGAGTCAAACGGTCCAAACCCCATGTCTCTACGATGTTCTGATGCGGAGATATAAGGCTTTGTTTACTCTGTTGCTAGGGTACTGTATTTGGTTGCTAGGGGAAACAATGGCATCCTCTAGTGATTACCCTCCGAGTCATGAGTCAAACGGTCCAACCCCCATGTCTCTACGATGTTCTGATGTGGAGATATAAGGCTTTGTTTACTCTGTTGCTAGGGTACTGTATTTGGTTGCTAGGGGCGTGGCTTGGGAGTGGCCAATGATGTGCCCAGTGATTACACTCCGAGTCACAAGTAAAACGGTCCAACCCCCGTGTCTCTACGATGTTCTGATGCGGAGATATAAGGCTTTGTTTACTCTGTTGCTAGGGTACTGTATTTGGTTGCTAGGGGCGTGGCTTGGGAGTGGCCAATTATGTGCCCAGTGATTACACTCCGAGTCACAAGTAAAACGGTCCAACCCCCGTGTCTCTACGATGTTCTGATGCGGAGATATAAGGCTTTGTTTACTCTGTTGCTAGGGTACTGTATTTGGTTGCTAGGGGCGTGGCTTGGGAGTGGCCAATGATGTGCCCAGTGATTACACTCCGAGTCACAAGTAAAACGGTCCAAACCCCGTGTCTCTACGATGTTCTGATGCGGAGATATAAGGCTTTGTTTATTCGGTTGCTAGGGTGCTCAAATTTGGTTGCTAGGGGCGTGGCTTCGGAGTGGCCAATGATGTGCCCAATTGTTACACCCCTAGTCACAAGTAAAACGGTCCAACCCCCGTGTCTCTACGATGTTCTGATGCCGAGATATAACTGTTTGTATTTTATGTTGCTAGGGTGCTCAAAAGTGGTTGCTAGGGGCGTGGCTTAGTAAGTCTGTAAGAATCCTGAGAGACTGATTGGATGCCTGAGTAAAATGAGCCCACCCCCATGTCTCTATGACACTGTGGTGCAAAGATATCCATCCGGGCATTTTATAATGGCAGTCTATGGTATAGGTTGCTAGGGTGCCCAAAATGGTTGCTATGGTAACCTTACACCCCATTGTGGGGTACGTCCTGACAGAGTCTAGCACCCTCTTCAAATTTAGTAACCCACATGTTTCTATGAAATCCTGGCTCGGACCTATGACCCGTCAAAATTTTTGCAATGGTAAGTCTATGGGATTTTGCCCCATTGACTTTTCATTGGGACACTTTTGGGCACCTCTTACACCCCAGGGGTACAACTTACACCCCATTGTGATCTATGTTTTTACAGAGCCTACCACCCTCTTCAAATGTTGTAACCCACATGTTTCTACAAAATCCACGAGCGGAGCTAAGACCCATCAAAGTTGGGCCCAATGTTAAGTCAATGGGATTTTTGGGGTGGTTTTACGCCCCCCTTTCGGAAATCCTGCACCCGATCCCTTATAAAAGTCATAGCACACCTCTCCTCAATAATCCGGTCGATTTGAGCCCTCTTTCATGGGTCTACAACAAAGCGTGCGGGACGAGTTAATCGCCGAAAAAAGTGTCCGGATGTAAGAATAAAATATAATAATAATAATATCCCTGAGCAATAGTAATAGTGATGCTTTGCATAAATGCAAGCACCACTAATAAGTTTAACTACAATAACAGTATGTTGGCTTTGTCAAGCCAACATAACTAGATAGGTACATTTCCTGAAGAAAATGTGAGTGGTGCTTGCCGTGGCAAATTTCGGGGGACAATTTATGATTATATTTACTCTGTTGCTAGGGTAATGTATTTGGTTGCTAGGTAAAAAATTGGCATCCCATAATGATTACACTCCGAGTCACGAGTCAAACGGTCCAACCCCCGTGTCTCTACGATGTTCTGATGCGGAGATATAAGGCTTTGTTTACTCTGTTGCTAGGGTACTGTATTTGGTTGCTAGGGAAAAAATAGGCATCCCATAATGATTACACTCCGAGTCACGAGTCAAACGGTCCAACCCCCGTGTCTCTACGATGTTCTGATGCGGAGATAATGAAGCTAGCATGATTAGCATGAAGCGAGCATGATTAGCATGAAGCTAGCATGATTAGCATGAAGTTAGCATGAAGTTAGCATGATTACCATGAAGCTAACATGAAGCTAGCATGATTAACATTAAGCATGATTAACATTAGCATGATTACCATTAAGTTAGCATGAAGTTAGCATGAAGCTAGCATGATTACCATGAAGCTAACATGAAGCTAACATGATTAGCATGAAGCTAGCATGAAGCTAGCATGATGCTAGCATGATTTGCATGAAGCTAGCATGATTAGCATGAAGTTAGCATGAAGTTAGCATGATTACCATGAAGCTAACATGAAGCTAGCATGATTAACATTAAGTATGATTAACATTAGCATGATTACCATTAAGTTAGCATGAAGTTAGCATGAAGCTAGCATGATTACCATGAAGTTAACATGAAGCTAACATGATTAGCATGAAGCTAGCATGAAGCTAGCATGATGCTAGCATGATTTGCATGAAGCTAGCATGATGCTAGCATGATTAGCATGAAGCTAGCATGATGCTACCATGATTAGCATGAAGCTAGCATGAAGCTAGCATGATTAGCATGAAGGTAGCATGATGCTAACATGATTAGCATGAAGCTAGCATGATGCTAACATGAAGTTAGCATGATTAGCATGAAGCTAACATGATTAGCATGAAGCTAGCATGATGTTAGCATGATTAGCATGAAGCTAGCATGATGTTAGCATGATTAGCATGAAGCTAGCATGATTAGCATGATGCTAACATGAAGCTAGCATGATTAGCATGAAGCTAACATGATTAGCATGAAGCTAGCATGATGCTAGCATGATTAGCATGAAGCTAGCATGATGGTAGCATGATTAGCATGAAGCTAGCATGAAGTTAGCATGATTTGCATGAAGCTAGCATGATGTTAGCATGATTAGCATGAAGCTAGCATGAAGCTAGCATGATTAGCATGAAGCTAGCATGATGCTAGCATAATTAGCATGAAGCTAGCATGATGTTAGCATGATTAACATGAAGCTAGCATGATGTTAGCATGATTAGCATGAAGCTAGCATGATTAGCATGATGCTAACATGAAGCTAGCATGATTAGCATGAAGCTAGCATGATTAGCATGAAGCTAACATGATTAGCATGAAGCTAGCATGATGCTAGCATGATTAGCATGAAGCTAGCATGATGGTAGCATGATTAGCATGAAGCTAACATGAAGTTAGCATGATTTGCATGAAGCTAGCATGATGCTAGCATGATTAGCATGAAGCTAGCATGATGCTACCATGATTAGCATGAAGCTAGCATGAAGCTAGCATGATTAGCATGAAGCTAGCATGATGCTAGCATAATTAGCATGAAGCTAGCATGATGCTAGCATGATTAGCATGAAGCTAGCATGATGTTAGCATGATTAGCATGAAGCTAGCATGATTAGCATGATGCTAACATGAAGCTAGCATGATTAGCATGAAGCTAACATGATTAGCATGAAGCTAGCATGATGCTAACATGAATTAGCATGAAGCTAGCATGATGCTAACATGAATTAGCATGAAGCTAGCATGAATTAGCATGAAGCTACCATGATGCTAACATGAATTAGCATGAAGCTAACATGAATAAGCATGAAGTTAGCATGATGCTAACATGAATTAACATAAAGCTAGCATGAAGCTAACATGAATTAGCATAAAGCTAGCATGATGTTAACATTAATTAGCATGAAGCTAGCACGATGCTAACATTATTTAGCATGAAGTTAGCAAGATATATTATGAAATTAGCATAAAGCTAGCATGAAACTAGCATGAAGCTAGTATGACCTAGCATGAAGCTAGCATGAAGCTAACATGACCCAAACACCCAACCCCCATGTCTCTATGATGTTCGGATCCAGAGATATAAGGCTTTGTTTATTATGTTGCTAGGGTGCTCAAAAGTGGTTGCTAGGGGCGTGGCTTAATAACTATGAAAGGATCCTGAGGGACTGATTGGATGCCTGAGTAAAATGAGTCCACCCCCATGTCTCTATGACACTGTGGTGCAAAGATATCCATCTGGGCATTTTATAATGGCAGTCTATGGGAGATGTTGCTAGGGTGCCCAAAATTGTTGCTAGGGGCGTGGCTTAATAGCTCTGGGATGATCCTGAGAGACTGATTGGATGCCCGAGTAAAATGAGCCCACCCACTTATCTCTACGACACTGTAAAGCAAAGATATTCCATCTGGAACTGCTTTATTCCCTTATATGGGCATGTTTCCTGCCCCATTTTAAGTCAATGGGAATTTTCGGGTGCCTCTTACACCCCAGGGGTACAACTTACACCCCAATGTCATGTATGTTCTTACAGAGCCTACCACCCTCTTCAAATGTTCTAACCCACATGTTTCTACAAAATCCTCGAGCGGAGCTATGACTCGTCAAAGTTGGGCGCAATGTTAAGTCAATGGGATTTTTCGGGTGGTTTTTCGCCCCCCTTTCAGAAATCCTGCACCCGATCGCCTATAAAAGTCATAGCACACCTCTCCTCAATAATCCGGTCGATTTGAGCCCTCTTTCATGGGACTATGTTAAACCGTGCGGGATGAGTTACGCGCCGAAAAAGTGTCCAGAAAAAGAATAATAATAACTAGATAGGTACATTTCCTGAAGAAAATGTGAGTGGTGCTTGCCGTGGCAAATTTCGGGGGACAATATATGATTATACTCCAAGCCAAAAGTAAAACAATTCAACCCACATGTCTCTACGATATTCTGATGCGAAGATATAAGGCTTTGTTTATTCGGTTGCTAGGGTACTGTATTTGGTTGCTAGGGAGAAAATTGGCATCCACTAGTGATTACACTCCGAGTCACGAGTCAAACGGTCAAACCCCCGTGTCTCTACGATGTTCTGATGTGGAGATAAAAGGCTTTGTTTACTCTGTTGCTAGGGTAATGTATTTGGTTGCTAGGGAGAAAATTGGCATCCACTAGTGATTACACTCCGAGTCACGAGTCAAACGGTCCAAACCCCGTGTCTCTACGATGTTCTGATGCGGAGATATAAGGGTTTGTTTACTCTGTTGCTAGGGTACTGTATTTGGTTGCTAGGAAAAAAATGGCATCCACTAGTGATTACCCTCCGAGTCATGAGTCAAACGGTCCAACCCCCGTGTTTCTACGATGTTCTGATGCGGAGATATAAGGCTTTGTTTACTCTGTTGCTAGGGTACTGTATTTGGTTGCTAAGGAAAAAAATGGCATCCACTAGTGATTACACTCTCAGTCACGAGTCAAACGGTCCAACCCCCGTGTCTCTACGATGTTCTGATGCGGAGATATAAGGCTTTGTTTACTCTGTTGCTAGGGTACTGTATTTGGTTGCTAGGGAAAAAAATGGCATCCACTAGTGATTACCCTCCGAGTCACGAGTCAAACGGTCCAAACCCCGTGTCTCTACGATGTTCTGATGCGGAGATATAAGGCTTTGTTTACTCTGTTGCTAGGGTACTGTATTTGGTTGCTAGGGAAAAAAATGGCATCCACTAGTGATTACCCTCCGAGTCACGAGTCAAACGGTCCAACCCCCGTGTCTCTACGATGTTCTGATGCGGAGATATAAGGCTTTGTTTACTCTGTTGCTAGGGTACTGTATTTGGTTGCTAGGGAAAAAAATTGCATCCACTAGTGATTACCCTCCGAGTCATGAGTCAAACGGTCCAACCCCCGTGTCTCTACGATGTTCTGATGCGGAGATATAAGGCTTTGTTTACTCTGTTGCTAGGGTACTGTATTTGGTTGCTAGGGAAAAAAATGGCATCCACTAGTGATTACCCTCCGAGTCACGAGTCAAACGGTCCAAACCCCATGTCTCTACGATGTTCTGATGCGGAGATATAAGGCTTTGTTTACTCTGTTGCTAGGGTACTGTATTTGGTTGCTAGGGAAAAAAATGGCATCCACTAGTGATTACCCTCCGAGTCACGAGTCAAACGGTCCAAACCCTGTGTCTCTACGATGTTCTGATGCGGAGATATAAGGCTTTGTTTACTCTGTTGCTAGGGTACTGTATTTGGTTGCTAGGGAAAAAAATGGCATCCACTAGTGATTACCCTCCGAGTCACGAGTCAAACGGTCCAACCCCCGTGTCTCTACGATGTTCTGATGCGGAGATATAAGGCTTTGTTTACTCTGTTGCTAGGGTACTGTATTTGGTTGCTAGGGGAAAAAATTGCATCCACTAGTGATTACCCTCCGAGTCATGAGTCAAACGGTCCAACCCCCGTGTCTCTACGATGTTCTGATGCGGAGATATAAAGCTTTGTTTACTCTGTTGCTAGGGTACTGTATTTGGTTGCTAGGGGAAAAAATGGCATCCACTAGTGATTACCCTCCGAGTCACGAGTCAAACGGTCCAAACCCCATGTCTCTACGATGTTCTGATGCGGAGATATAAGGCTTTGTTTACTCTGTTGCTAGGGTACTGTATTTGGTTGCTAGGGGAAAAAATGGCATCCACTAGTGATTACCCTCCGAGTCATGAGTCAAACGGTCCAACCCCCATGTCTCTACGATGTTCTGATGTGGAGATATAAGGCTTTGTTTACTCTGTTGCTAGGGTACTGTATTTGGTTGCTAGGGGCGTGGCTTGAGAGTGGCCAATGATGTGCCCAGTGATTACACTCCGAGTCACAAGTAAAACGGTCCAACCCCCGTGTCTCTACGATGTTCTGATGCGGAGATATAAGGCTTTGTTTACTCTGTTGCTAGGGTACTGTATTTGGTTACTAGGGGCGTGGCTTGGGAGTGGCCAATTATGTGCCCAGTGATTACACTCCGAGTCACAAGTAAAACGGTCCAACCCCCGTGTCTCTACGATATTCTGATGTGGAGATATAAGGCTTTGTTTACTCTGTTGCTAGGGTACTGTATTTGGTTGCTAGGGGCGTGGCTTGAGAGTGGCCAATGATGTGCCCAGTGATTACACTCCGAGTCACAAGTAAAACGGTCCAACCCCCGTGTCTCTACGATGTTCTGATGCGGAGATATAAGGCTTTGTTTACTCTGTTGCTAGGGTACTGTATTTGGTTACTAGGGGCGTGGCTTGGGAGTGGCCAATTATGTGCCCAGTGATTACACTCCGAGTCACAAATAAAACGGTCCAACCCCTGTGTCTCTACGATATTCTGATGCGGAGATATAAGGCTTTGTTTACTCTGTTGCTAGGGTACTGTATTTGGTTACTAGGGGCGTGGCTTGGGAGTGGCCAATTATGTGCCCAGTGATTACACTCCGAGTCACAAGTAAAACGGTCCAAACCCCGTGTCTCTACGATGTTCTGATGCGGAGATATAAGGCTTTGTTTATTCGGTTGCTAGGGTGCTCAAATTTGGTTGCTAGGGGCGTGGCTTGGGAGTGGCCAATGATGTGCCCAATTGTTACACCCCTAGTCACAAGTAAAACGGTCCAACCCCCGTGTCTCTACGATGTTCTGATGCCGAGATATAACTGTTTGTATTTTATGTTGCTAGGGTGCTCAAAAGTGGTTGCTAGGGGCGTGGCTTAGTAAGTCTGTAAGGATCCTGAGAGACTGATTGGATGCCTGAGTAAAATGAGCCCACCCCCATGTCTCTATGACACTGTGGTGCAAAGATATCCATCCAGGCATTTTATAATGGCAGTCTATGGTATAGGTTGCTAGGGTGCCCAAAATGGTTGCTATGGTAACCTTACACCCCATTGTGGGGGACGTCCTGACAGAGTCTAGCACCCTCTTCAAATTTAGTAACCCACATGTTTCTATGAAATTCTGGCTCGGACCTATGACCCGTCAAAATTTTTGCAATGGTAAGTCTATGGGATTTTGCCCCATTGACTTTTCATTGGGGCACTTTTGGGCACCTCTTACACCCCAGGGGTACAACTTACACCCAATTGTGATCCATGTTCTTAAAGAGCCTACCACCCTCTTCAAATGTTGTAACCCACATGTTTCTACAAAATCCTCGAGCAGAGCTATGACTCGTCAAAGTTGGGCGCAATGTTAAGTCAATGGGATTTTTTGGGTGGTTTTTCGCCCCCCTTTCGGAAATCCTGCACCCGATCGCTTATAAAAGTCATAGCAGTCCTCTCCTCAATAAGCCGGTCGATTTGAGCCCTAATTTATGGGTCTACGACAAAGCGTGCGGGACGAGTTACGCGCCAAAAAAGTGTCCAGAAAAAGAAGAATAATAATAATAACTAGATAGGTACATTTCCTGAAGAAAATGTGAAGTGGTGCTTGCCGTGGCAAAATTCTCGGGACAATCTATGATTATACTCCAACCCAAAAGTAAAACGTTCCAACCCCCGTGTCTCTATGAGGTTTTGATGCAGAGATATAAGGCTTTGTTAATGCGGTTGCTAGGGTACTGTATTTGGTTGCTATGGAAAAATTTGGCATCCACTAGTGATTACACTCAGAGTCACGAGTTAAACGGTCCAACCCCCGTGTCTCTACGATGTTCTGATGCGGAGATATAAGGCTTTGTTTACACTGTTGCTAGGGTACTGTATTTGGTTGCTAGGGAAAAAATTGGCATCCACTAGTGATTACATGCCGAGTCACGGGTAAAACGGTCCAACCCCCGTGTCTCTACGATGTTCTGATGCGGAGATATAAGGCTTTGTTTACTCTGTTGCTAGGGTACTGTATTTGGTTGCTAGGGAAAAAATTGGCATCCCATAGTGATTACACACTGAATCACGAGTCAAATGGTCCAACCCCCGTGTCTCTACGATGGTCTGATGCTGAGATATAAGGCTTTGTTTACTCTGTTGCTAGGGTACTGTATTTGGTTGCTAGGGAAAAAATTGGCATCCCATAGTGATAACACTCTGAGTCACGAGTCAAACGGTCCAACCCCCGTGTCTCTACGATGTTCTGATGCGGAGATATAAGGCTTTGTTTACTCTGTTGCTAGGGTACTGTATTTGGTTGCTAGGGAAAAATTTGGCATCCACTGCTGATTACACTTCAAGTCACGAGTCAAACGGTCCAACCCCCGTGTCTCTACGATGTTCTGATGCGGAGATATAAGGCTTTGTTTACTCTGTTGCTAGGGTACTGTATTTGGTTGCTAGGGGAAAAAATGGCATCCCATAATGATTACACTCTGAGTCACGAGTCAAACGGTCCAACCCCCGTGTCTCTAAGATGTTCTGATGCTGAGATATAAGGCTTTGTTTACTCTGTTGCTAGGGTACTGTATTTGGTTGCTAGGGAAAAAATTGGCATCCCATAGTGATTACACACTGAATCACGAGTCAAATGGTCCAACCCCCGTGTCTCTATGATGTTCTGATGCTGAGATATAAGGCTTTGTTTACTCTGTTGCTAGGGTACTGTATTTGGTTGCTAGGGGAAAAAATGGCATCCCATAATGATTACACTCTGAGTCACGAGTCAAACGGTCCAACCCCTGTGTCTCTACGATGTTCTGATGCGGAGATATAAGGCTTTGTTTACTCTGTTGCTAGGGTACTGTATTTGGTTGCTAGGGAGAAAATTGGCATCCACTGCTGATTACACTTCAAGTCACGAGTCAAACGGTCCAACCCCCGTGTCTCTACGATGTTCTGATGCGGAGATATAAGGCTTTGTTTATTCGGTTGCTAGGGTACTGTATTTGGTTGCTATGGAAAAAATTGGTATCCCATAGTGATTACACTCTGAGTCACGAGTCAAACGGTCCAACCCCGGTGTCTCTATGATGTTCTGATGCTGAGATATAAGGCTTTGTTTACTCTGTTGCTAGGGTACTGTATTTGGTTGCTAGGGAAAAAATTGGCATCCCATAGTGATTACACACTGAATCACGAGTCAAATGGTCCAACCCCCGTGTCTCTACGATGGTCTGATGCTGAGATATAAGGCTTTGTTTACTCTGTTGCTAGGGTACTGTATTTGGTTGCTAGGGAAAAAATTGGCATCCCATAGTGATAACACTCTGAGTCACGAGTCAAACGGTCCAACCCCCGTGTCTCTACGATGTTCTGATGCGGAGATATGAGGCTTTGTTTACTCTGTTGCTAGGGTACTGTATTTGGTTGCTAGGGAAAAATTTGGCATCCCATAGTGATTACACACTGAGTCACGAGTCAAACGGTCAAACCCCCGTGTCTCTACGATGTTCTGATGCGGAGATATAAGGCTTTGTTTACTCTGTTGCTAGGGTACTGTATTTGGTTGCTAGGGAAAAAATTGGCATCCCATAGTGATTACACTCTGAGTCATGAGTCAAACGGTCCAACCCCCGTGTCTCTACGATGTTCTGATGCTGAGATATAAGGCTTTGTTTACTCTGTTGCTAGGGTACTGTATTTGGTTGCTAGGGGCGGGGCTTGGGAGTGGCCAATGATGTGACCAGTTGCTACACTCCGAGTCACAAGTAAAACGGTCCAACCCCCGTGTTTCTACGATGTTCTGATGCGAAGATATAAGGCTTTGTTTACTCTGTTGCTAGGGTACTGTATTTGGTTGCTAGGGGCGGGGTTTGGGAGTGGCCAATGATGTGACCAGTTGCTACACTCCGAGTCACAAGTAAAACGGTCCAACCCCCGTTTTTCTACGATGTTCTGATGCGAAGGTTTAAGGCTTTGTTTACTCTGTTGCTAGGGTGCTCACATTTGGTTGCTAGGGGCGTGGCTTGGGAGTGGCCAATGATGTGGCCAGTGATTACCCTCCGAGTCACGAGTAAAACGATCCAACCCCCGTTATTCTACGATGTTCTGATGCCTAGATAAAACTGTTTGAATTTTATGTTGCTAGGGTGCTTAAAAGTGGTTGCTAGGGGCGTGGCTTAATAGCTCTGGGACTATCCTGATAAATTGATTGGATGTCTGAGTAAAATGAGCCCACCCCCATGTCTCTACGACATTGTAAAGTGAAGATATTCCATCTGGAACTTTTTTATTCCCTTATATGGGCATGTTTCCTGCCCCATTATAAGTCAATGGGAAATTTCGGGTGCCTCTTACACCCCAGGGGTACAACTAACACCCCAATGTGATGTATGTTCTTACAGAGCCTACCACCCTCTTCAAATGTTATAACCCACATGTTTCTACCAAATCCTCGAGCGGAGCTATGACCCGTCAAAGTTCGGCCCAATGTTAAGTCAATGGGATTTTTCGGGTGGTTTTTCGCCCCCCTTTCAGAAATCCTGCACCCGATCTCTTATAAAAGTCATAGCACACCTCTCCTCAATAATCCGGTCGATTTGAGCCCTCTTTCGTGTGTCTACGACAAACCGTGTGGGACGAGTTACGCGCCGAAAAAGTGTGCAGACATAAGAATAATAAGATATAATAATAATAAGTATGAGCAATAATAATAGTGATGCCTTGCATAAATGCAAGCACCACTAACTAGATAGGTACATTTCCTGAAGAAAATGTGAAGTGGTGCTTGCCGTGGCAAATTTCGGGGGACAATATATGATTATACTCCAAGCCAAAAGTAAAACAATTCAACCCACATGTCTCTACGATATTCTGATGCGAAGATATAAGGCTTTGTTAATTCGGTTGCTAGGGTACTGTATTTGGTTGCTAGGGAGAAAATTGGCATCCACTAGTGATTACACTCCGAGTCACGAGTCAAACGGTCAAACCCCCGTGTCTCTACGATGTTCTGATGCGGAGATATAAGGCTTTGTTTACTCTGTTGCTAGGGTACTGTATTTGGTTGCTAGGGAAAAAATTGGCATCCACTAGTGATTACACTCCGAGATACGAGTCAAACGGTCCAACCCCCGTGTCTCTGCGATGTTCTGATGTGGAGATAAAAGGCTTTGTTTACTCTGTTGCTGGGGTAATGTATTTGGTTGCTAGGGAGAAAATTGGCATCCACTAGTGATTACACTCCGAGTCACGAGTCAAACGGTCCAAACCCCGTGTCTCTACGATGTTCTGATGCGGAGATATAAGGGTTTGTTTACTCTGTTGCTAGGGTACTGTATTTGGTTGCTAGGGAAAAAATGGCATCCACTAGTGATTACCCTCCGAGTCATGAGTCAAACGGTCCAACCCCCGTGTCTCTACGAGGTTCTGATGCGGAGATATAAGGCTTTGTTTACTCTGTTGCTAGGGTACTGTATTTGGTTGCTAAGGGAAAAAATGGCATCCACTAGTGATTACCCTCCGAGTCACGAGTCAAACGATCCAACCCCCGTGTCTCTACGATGTTCTGATGCGGAGATATAAGGCTTTGTTTACTCTGTTGCTAGGGTACTGTATTTGGTTGCTAGGGAAAAAAATGGCATCCACTAGTGATTACCCTCCGAGTCACCAGTCAAACGGTCCAAACCCCGTGTCTCTACGATGTTCTGATGCGGAGATATAAGGCTTTGTTTACTCTGTTGCTAGGGTACTGTATTTGGTTGCTAGGGAAAAAAATGGCATCCACTAGTGATTACCCTCCGAGTCACGAGTCAAACGGTCCAACCCCCGTGTCTCTACGATGTTCTGATGCGGAGATATAAGGCTTTGTTTACTCTGTTGCTAGGGTACTGTATTTGGTTGCTAGAGAAACAATTGGCATCCCATAATGATTACACTCTGAGTCACTAGTCAAACGGTCCAACCCCCGTGTCTCTACGATGTTCTGGTGCGGAGATATAAGGCTTTGTTTACTCTGTTGCTAGGGTACTGTATTTGGTTGCTAGGGAAAAAAATGGCATCCCATAATGATTACACTCCGAGTCACAAGTCAAAAGGTCCAACCCCCGTGTCTCTACAATGTTCTGATGCGGAGATATAAGGCTTTGTTTACTCTGTTGCTAGGGTACTGTATTTGGTTGCTAGGGAAAAAATTGGCATCCCATAATGATTACACTCTGAGTCACTAGTCAAACGGTCCAACCCCCGTGTCTCTACGATGTTCTGGTGCGGAGATATAAGGCTTTGTTTACTCTGTTGCTAGGGTACTGTATTTGGTTGCTAGGGAAAAAAATGGCATCCCATAATGATTACACTCCGAGTCACAAGTCAAAAGGTCCAACCCCCGTGTATCTACGATGTTCTGGTGCGGAGATATAAGGCTTTGTTTACTCTGTTGCTAGGGTACTGTATTTGGTTGCTAGGGAAAAAATTGGCATCCCATAATGATTACACTCTGAGTCATGAGTAAAACGGTCCAACCCCCGTGTCTCTACGACATTGTAAAGCGAAGATATCCTATCTGGAACTTTTTTATTCCCTTATATGGGCATGTTTCCTGCCCCATTATAAGTCAATGGGAATTTTCGGGTGCCTCTTACACCCCAGGGGTACAACTTACACCCCAATGTCATGTATGTTCTTACATAGCCTACCACCCTCTTCAAATAATGTAACCCACATGTTTCTATGAAATCCTCACTCGTACCTATGACGCGTCAAAATTTTTCCAATGTTAAGTCTATGGGATTTTGCCCCATTGACTTTTCATTGGGCATTTTTGGGCACCTCTTACACCCCAGGGGTACAACTTACACCCCATTGTGATCCATGTTGTTACAGAGTCTACCACCCTCTTCAAATGTTGTAACCCACATGTTTCTATAAAATCCTTGAGCGGAGCTATGACTCGTCAAAGTTGGGCGCAATGTTAAGTCAATGGGATTTTTCGGGTGGTTTTTCGCCCCCCTTTCGGAAATCCTGCACCCGATCCCTTATAAAAGTCATAGCAGACGTGTCCTCAATAAGCCGGTCATTTTGAGCCCTGTTTTATTGGTCTACGACAAACCGTGTGGGACGAGTTACGCGCCGAAAAAGTGTCCAGATATAAGAATAATAAATAAAGATATAAATAAATAATAAGTATGAGCAATAGTAATAGTGATGCCTTGCATAAATGCAAGCACCACTAATAATAAGTATGCAAGATAGTAATAGTGATGCTTTGCATAAATGCAAGCACCACTAACTAGATTTTAAAGTTTGAAGACAAACTTTATGTTGGCTTGAAAAAGCGTAGCCTGAACGTTTAAAACGGTTTGACAGAAGTTTAGTTTAGTAGGCTATATGATGTTGGTATGTTTAGGTATGAAGGTAGCATGATTTAACATGATTTATCATGATGCCAACATGATAAACATGAAGCTAGGACGATTAGCATGATGCTAGCATGATTAACATGAAGCTAGCATGATGCTAGCATGATAAGCATGAAGTTAGCATGATTAGCATGAAGCTAGCATGATGCTAGCATGATTAGCATGAAGCTAACATGATTAGCATGAAGCTAGCATGATGTTAGCATGATTAGCATGAAGCTAGCATGATTAGCATGATGCTAGCATGATTAACATGAAGCTAGCATGATGCTAGCATGATTAGCATGAAGTTAGCATGATTAGCATGAAGCTAGCATGATGCCAGCATGATTAGCATGAAGCTAGCATGATGCTAACATGATTAGCATGAAGCTAACATGATGTTAGCATGATTAGCATGAAGCTAACATGATGTTAGCATGATTAGCATGAAGTTAACATGATGTTAGCATGATTAGCATGAAGCTAGCATGATGTTAGCATGATTAGCATTAAGCTAGCATGATGCTAGCATGATTAGCATGATGTTAGCATGATTAGCATGAAACTAGCATGATGCTAGCATGATTAGCATGAAGCTAGCATGATGCTAGCATGATTAGCATGAAGCTAGCATAATGTTAGTATGATGCTAGCATGATTAGCATTAAGCTAGCATGATGCTAGCATGATTAGCATGAACCTAGCATGATGCTAGCATGATTAGCATGAACCTAGCATGATGCTAGCATGATGTTAACATGATTAGCATGAAGCTAGCATGATGCTAGCATGATTAGCATGAAGCTAACATGATGCTAGCATGATTAGCATGAAGCTAGCATGATTAACATGAAGCTAACATGATGTTAGCATGATTAGCATGACGCTAACATGATGCTAACATGATAAGCATGAAGCTAGCATGAAGTTAGTATGATGGTAGCATGAGTACCATGAAGCTAGCATGTTGCTAGCATGTTGCTAGCATGATTAGCATGATGCTAGCATGATTAGCATAAAGCTAGCATGTTGCTAGCATGATTAGCATGAAGCTAGCATGATGTTAGCATGATTAGCATGAAGCTAGCATGATGCTAGCATGAAACTAGCATGATTCTAGCATGATTAGCATGAAGCTAGCATGATTCTAGCATGATTAGCATGAAGCTAGCATGATGTTAACATGATTAGCATGAAGGTAGCATGAGGATAGCATGATTAGCATGAAGTAAGCATGAGGTTAGCATGATTAGCATGAAGCTAACATGATTTAACGTGAAGCTAGCATGATTAGCATGATGCTAACATGATTAGCATGACGCTAGCACTATTTAGCGTGCAGCTAACAAGATTTAACATGAAGTTAGCATGATTTAGCATGAAGTTAGCAAGATTTATTATGAAATTAGCATAAAGCTAGCATGAAACTAGCATGAAGCTAGTATGACTTAGCATGGAGCTAGCATGAAGCTAACATGACCCAAAGTCCCAACCCCCATGTCTCTATGATGTTCAGACCAAGAGATATAAGGCTTTGTTTATTATGTTGCTAGGGTGCTCAAATTTGGTTGCTAGGGGCGTGGCTTAATGCCTCAATAAGAATCCTATTAAGACTGATTGGATGCCTGAGTAAAATGAGCCCACCCCTATGTCTTTATGACACTCTGGTGTAAAGATATCCATCTGGGCTTTTTATAATGGTAGTCTATGGGAGATGTTGCTAGGGTACCCAAAATTGTTGCTAGGGGCGTGGCTAAATAGCTTTGGGGCGATCCTAAGAGACTGATTGGATGACTGAGTAAAATGAGCCCACCCCCATGTCTCTACGACACTCTTAAGTAAAGATATTCCATCTGGGACGCTTTTATTCCCTTATATGGGCATGTTTCCTGCCCCATTATAAGTCAATGGGAAATTTTGGGGGCCTCTTACACCCCAGGGGTATAGCTTACACCCCATTGTGATGTATGTTCTTACAGAGCCTGTCAGCCACCTTAAATGTGGTAAGCCACAAGTTTCTACAAGTTTCTCACTCACAGCTATGACCCGTCAAAGTTTGTCTCAATGTTAAGTCAATGGAAATTTTGGGGTGTTCGAGACCCCCGTTTAGGAATTCGGAAGGTCCCATCAGTTAGAAAAGATATAGCACACTAAGTCAGACCAGTCTGAAGGTCTGTGGAAAATTTGGTGCATGTAGCTTGAAAGCCCTAGGACGAGTTAGCTGCCGAAATTTTGGGGGGAGAAAAAGAATAATAACTAGATAGTAAAGTTTGAAGACAAACTTTATGTTGGCTTGAGAAAGCGTAGCCTGAAAGTTTAAAACGGTTTGACATAAGTTTAGTTTAGTAGGCTATCTGGCTGTTAGTATGTTTAAGTATGAAGGTAGCATGATTTACCATGAAGCTAGCTTGATGCTACCATGATTAGCATAAAGCTAGCATGATGCTAGCATGATTAGCATGAAGCTAGCATGATGTTAGCATGATTAGCATGAAGCTAGCATGATGCTAGCATGATTAGCATGAAGCTAGCATGATGCTAGCATGATTAGCATGAAGCTAGCATGATGCTAGCATGATTAGCATGAAGCTAGCATGATGCTAGCATGATTAGCATGAAGCTAGCATGATGTTAGCATGATTAGCATGAAGCTAGCATGATGCTAGCATGATTAGCATGAAGCTAGCATGATGCTAGCATGATTAGCATGAAGTTAGCATGAAGCTAGCATGATGCTAGCATGATTAGCATGAAGCTAGCATGATGCTAGCATGATTAGCATGAAGCTAGCATGATGTTAGCATGATTAGCATGAAGCTAGCATGAAGTTAGCATGATTAGCATGAAGCTAGCATGAAGTTAGCATGATTAGCATGATGTTAGCATGATTAGCATGAACCTAGCATGAAGCTAGCATGATTAGCAGGAAGCTAGCATGAAGCTAACATTTATTGCGTTGCTAGGGTACTAAGTTTGGTTGCTAGGGAGAAAATTGGCATCCCATAATGATCACCCTTCAAGCCACAAGTAAAACGGTCCAACCCCCGTGTCTCTACAATGTTCTGATGCGGAGATATAAGGCTTTGTTTATTCCGTTGCTAGGGTACTAAGTTTGGTTGCTAGGGAGAAAATTGGCATCCCATAATGATCACACTTCAAGCCACAAGTAAAACGGTCTAACCCCCGTGTCTCTACAATGTTCTGATGCGGAGATATAAGGCTTTGTTTATTCCGTTGCTAGGGTACTAAGTTTGGTTGCTAGGGAGAAAATTGGCATCCCATAATGATCACACTTCAAGCCACAAGTAAACGGTCTAACCCCCGTGTCTCTACAATGTTCTGATGCGGAGATATAAGGCTTTGTTTATTCCGTTGCTAGGGTACTAAGTTTGGTTGCTAGGGAGAAAATTGGCATCCCATAATGATCACACTTCAAGCCACAAGTAAAACGGTCCAACCCCCGTGTCTCTATGATGTTCTGAAGCGGAGATATAAGGCTTTGTTTATTCCGTTGCTAGGGTACTAAGTTTGGTTGCTAGGGAGAAAATTGGCATCCCATAATGATTACACTTCAAGCCACAAGTAAAACGGTCCAACCCCTGTGTCTCTACGATGTTCAGATCCAGAGATATAAGGCTTTGTTTATTATGTTGCTAGGGTCTTCATATTTTGTTGCTAGGGGCGTGGCTTAATACCTCAATAAGAATCCTAAGAGACTGATTGGATGCCTGAGTAAAATGAGCCCACCCCTATGTCTCTATGACACTCTGGTGCAAAGATATCCATCTGGGCTTTTTATAATGGTAGTCTACGGGAGATGTTGCTTGGGTACCCAAAATTGTTGCTAGGGGCGTGGCTTAATAGCTCTGGGGTGATCCTAAGAGACTGATTGGATGCTTGAGTAAAATGAGCCCACCCCCATGTCTCTAAGACACTCTAAAGTGAAGATATTCCATCTGGGACGCTTCTATTCCCTTTTATGGGCATGTTTCCTGCCCCATTATAAGTCAATGGGAAATTTTGGGGGCCTCTTACACCCCAGGGGTACAGCTTACACCCCATTGTGAGGTATGTTCTTACACAGCCTGTCAGCCTCCTTAAATGTGGTAAGCCACAAGTTTCTACAAGTTTCTCACTCGCAGCTATGACCCGTCAAAGTTTGTCTCAATGTTAAGTCAATGGAAATTTTGGGGTGTTTCAGCGCCCCGTTTAGGAATTCGGAAGGTCCCATCAGTTAGAAAAGATATAGCACACCTCGTCAGATCAGACCGAAAGTCTGTCCAAAGTTTGATGGCTGTAGCTTGAAAGCTCTAGGACGAGTTAGAGTTAGAAATTTTAGTCTCAGAAGAAAAAGAATAATAATAATAACTAGATAGGTACATTTCCTGAAGAAAATGTGAGTGGTGCTTGCCGTGGCAAAATTCTGGGGACCATATATGATTATACTCCAAGCCAAAAGTAAAACGATCCAACTCCCGTGTCTCTACGATGTTCTGATGCGGACATATAAGGCTGTGTTTATCCGGTTGCTAGGGTACTGTATTTCGTTGCTAGGGAAAAAA
Organism: Paramisgurnus dabryanus; assembly: GCF_030506205.2. Lineage (NCBI taxonomy): Eukaryota > Metazoa > Chordata > Actinopteri > Cypriniformes > Cobitidae > Paramisgurnus > Paramisgurnus dabryanus. Next base: position 41,686,477 of record NC_133343.1, on the reverse strand, counting down.
ATGCCATCCACTAGTGATTACCCTCCGAGTCACAAGTCAAACGGTCCAACCCCCATGTCTGTACAATGTTCTGATGCGGAGATATAAGGCTTTGTTTACTCTGTTGCTAGGGTACTGTATTTGGTTGCTAGGGAAAAAATTGGCATCCCATAATGATTACACTCCGAGTCACGAGTCAAACGGTCCAACCCCCGTATCTCTACGATGTTCTGATGCTGAGACATAAGGCTTTGTTTACTCTGTTGCTAGGGTACTGTATTTGGTTGCTAGGGAAAAAAATGGCATCCACTAGTGATTACCCTCCGAGTCACGAGTCAAACGGTCCAACCCCCGTGTCTCTACGATGTTCTGATGCGGAGATATAAGGCTTTGTTTACTCTGTTGCTAGGGTACTGTATTTGGTTGCTAGGGAAAAAAATTGCATCCACTAGTGATTACCCTCCGAGTCACGAGTCAAACGGTCCAACCCCCGTGTCTCTACGATGTTCTGATGCGGAGATATAAGGCTTTGTTTACTCTGTTGCTAGGGTACTGTATTTGGTTGCTAAGGAAAAAAATGGCATCCACTAGTGATTACCCTCCGAGTCACGAGTCAAACGATCCAACCCCCGTGTCTCTACGATGTTCTGATGCGGAGATATAAGGCTTTGTTTACTCTGTTGCTAGGGTACTGTATTTGGTTGCTAGGGAAAAAATTGGCATCCACTAGTGATTACCCTCCGAGTCACGAGTCAAACGGTCCAAACCCCGTGTCTCTACGATGTTCTGATGGGGAGATATAAGGCTTTGTTTACTCTGTTGCTAGGGTACTGTATTTGGTTGCTAGGGAAAAAAATGGCATCCACTAGTGATTACCCTCCGAGTCACGAGTCAAACGGTCCAACCCCCGTGTCTCTACGATGTTCTGATGCGGAGATATAAGGCTTTGTTTACTCTGTTGCTAGGGTACTGTATTTGGTTGCTAGGGAAAAAAGTTGCATCCACTAGTGATTACCCTCCGAGTCATGAGTCAAACGGTCCAACACCCGTGTCTCTACGATGTTCTGATGCGGAGATATAAGGCTTTGTTTACTCTGTTGCTAGGGTACTGTATTTGGTTGCTAGGTAAAAAAATGGCATCCACTAGTGATTACCCTCCGAGTCACGAGTCAAACGGTCCAAACCCCATGTCTCTACGATGTTCTGATGCGGAGATATAAGGCTTTGTTTACTCTGTTGCTAGGGTACTGTATTTGGTTGCTAGGGAAAAAAATGGCATCCACTAGTGATTACCCTCCGAGTCATGAGTCAAACGGTCCAACCCCCATGTCTCTACGATGTTCTGATGTGGAGATATAAGGCTTTGTTTACTCTGTTGCTAGGGTACTGTATTTGGTTGCTAGGGGCGTGGCTTGGGAGTGGCCAATGATGTGCCCAGTGATTACACTCCGAGTCACAAGTAAAACGGTCCAACCCCCGTGTCTCTACGATGTTCTGATGCGGAGATATAAGGCTTTGTTTACTCTGTTGCTAGGGTCAGAGGTGGGTAGAGTACCCAAAATCTGTACTCAAGTAAAAGTACAAGTACTTATACAAAAATGTACTCAAGTAAAAGTAAAAGTATCAATCTAATTATTTACTTGAGTAAGAGTAAAAAAGTATTAGATGAAAAAACTACTCAAGTAGTTAGTTACTCGTTACTTCCGATCTGATAGAGAAGTAGCGCAAAAGCACTGAATTTCAGACTACTTGGAGGGTTTTCACAAACCTCTCCTTAAAAGTCTCATTGTTCTGCTTATAAACAAGTAAAGCAGCCTATCTCAGTCCTGCAATGGGTACATTATCACATAACGTGTCATTTGAGAAAAAATCTCAAACACACTTTTCTGACGGTTAACTCTGTATTTATTTCATGTTCACAACACAAACTTGTCAGCATCTGCCTTTAAACATGCAAACAGTAAACAAAAAAGAACGTGTGTGTCTGTTTGTTATCATGTTTTTATATGAATAGGTTATTTTCATTGCCATTAAAGTGCAATTACTGAACATTAACAGGAGCTTAATAAAAATTATCATTTTAGAATTTCATATGGAACTTATCTGTTTGTGCAAATCAACTCTACATTTATTATAATATATAATACATGTTTCTTTAAAAACATACTTTATTCTTTTATTTTTTTTCATTCATTCTTTAGGAAGGATTTAAATAAAATACAATCCCGTTTTTATTTGAATGTATTTTCTACACATTAGTGAGGTGTCCGGATTTGTTTATAAATGCAAGACGTCCTTCCATTTTGCTGTTCAGTTTGTTTAGTTGTGGGGAAATTATACGGAAATGTGCAGATGAACGTGCTGTTTGTATGGTTTAACTTACACTAGGGTTTGTCATCGCTTGCACAAGAGTGCATATGGAAAAACTCGGACAGTGTGTGAAATGACCATTAATAGTGTTCAAAAAGACAATACTGACACTAATTACTTCAGGTTGGATCTTGAATTCCTGTACGCTGAGATGTCAGCTCGTTCATTGAACAAAGCATGCATCGCATCATGAAACTATTCTTTTTGACCTCTTGGAGTGAAAACATAGACCGAACTTGAAGCCGCCATGCATGATCTGCCTTCGATATCTCGCACAAAGCACACGCGCCCTCATACATCTGCTTCTCTTATCATCTACGCGCGGTTGCGCGCGCTAAAGGGTGACCGCGCGGTCGCGCGTGCTAAAGGGTGACGTCGCAGCCTGTCTCGCAAACCTTTCGAAACACGCCCTATAAACTTTAAAAAAATATATATATTCATTAATTATTACCATTTGAAAGTAGCGCAGTAACGCCGCCGAATGTAGCGAAGTAAAAGTATAGTTTTTCCACTAGAAATGTACTTGAGTAAGAGTAAAAAGTACCTATTCTTAAATTTACTCTAAAAGTACTAGTTACACAAAAAATGTACTCAAGTACATGTAACGAAGTAAATGTAATTCGTTACTACCCACCTCTGGCTAGGGTACTGTATTTGGTTGCTAGGGGCGTGGCTTGGGAGTGGCCAATTATATGCCCAGTGATTACACTCCGAGTCACAAGTAAAACGGTCCAACCCCCGTGTCTCTACGATGTTCTGATGCGGAGATATAAGGCTTTGTTTATTCGGTTGCTAGGGTGCTCAAATTTGGTTGCTAGGGGCGTGGCTTGGGAGTGGCCAATGATGTGCCCAATTGTTACACCCCTAGTCACAAGTAAAACGGTCCAACCCCCGTGTCTCTACGATGTTCTGATGCCGAGATATAACTGTTTGTATTTTATGTTGCTAGGGTGCTCAAAAGTGGTTGCTAGGGGCGTGGCTTAGTAAGTCTGTAAGGATCCTGAGAGACTGATTGGATGCCTGAGTAAAATGAGCCCACCCCCATGTCTCTATGACACTGTGGTGCAAAGATATCCATCCGGGCATTTTATAATGGCAGTCAATGGTATAGGTTGCTAGGGTGCCCAAAATGGTTGCTATGGTAACCTTACACCCCATTGTGGGGGACGTCCTGACAGAGTCTAGCACCCTCTTCAAATTTAGTAACCCACATGTTTCTATGAAATCCTGGCTCGGACCTATGACCCGTCAAAATTTTTGCAATGGTAAGTCTATGGGATTTTGCCCCATTGACTTTTCATTGGGGCACTTTTGGGCACCTCTTACACCCCAGGGGTATAACTTACACCCCATTGTGATCCATGTTCTTACAGAGCCTACCACCCTCTTCAAATGTTGTAACCCACATGTTTCTACAAAATCCTTGAGCGGAGCTATGACTCGTCAAAATTGGGCGCAATGTTAAGTCAATGGGATTTTTTGGGTGGTTTTTCGCCCCTCTTTCGGAAATCCTGCACCCGATCGCTTATAAAAGTCATAGCACACCTCTCCTCAATAAGCCGGTCGATTTGAGCCCTAATTTATGGGTCTACGACAAAGCGTGCGGGACGAGTTACGCGCCGAAAAAGTGTCCAGAAAAAGAATAATAATAACTAGATAGGTACATTTCCTGAAGAAAATGTGAGTGGTGCTTGCCGTAGCAAAATTCTGGAGATCATATATGATTATACTCCAAGCCAAAAGTAAAACGATCCAACTCCCGTGTCTCTACGATGTTCTGATGCGGAGATATAAGGCTTTGTTTACTCTGTTGCTAGGGTACTGTATTTGGTTGCTAGGGAAAAAAATGGCATCCACTAGTGATTACCCTCCGAGTCACGAGTCAAACGGTCCAAACCCCGTGTCTCTACGATGTTCTGATGCGGAGATATAAGGCTTTGTTTACTCTGTTGCTAGGGTACTGTATTTGGTTGCTAGGGGAAAAAATGGCATCCACTAGTGATTACCCTCCGAGTCACGAGTCAAACGGTCCAAACCCCGTGTCTCTACGATGTTCTGATGCGGAGATATAAGGCTTTGTTTACTCTGTTGCTAGGGTACTGTATTTGGTTGCTAGGGAAAAAATGGCATCCACTAGTGATTACCCTCCGAGTCATGAGTCAAACGGTCCAACCCCCGTGTATCTACGATGTTCTGATGCGGAGATATAAGGCTTTGTTTACTCTGTTGCTAGGGTACTGTATTTGGTTGCTAGGGAAAAAATGGCATCCACTAGTGATTACCCTCCGAGTCATGAGTCAAACGGTCCAACCCCCGTGTCTCTACGATGTTCTGATGCGGAGATATAAGGCTTTGTTTACTCTGTTGCTAGGGAAAAAAATGGCATCCACTAGTGAATACCCTCCGAGTCATGAGTCAAACGGTCCAACCCCCGTGTCTCTACGATGTTCTGATGTGGAGATATAAGGCTTTGTTTACTCTGTTGCTAGGGTACTGTATTTGGTTGCTAGGGGCGTGGCTTGGGAGTGGCCAATTATGTGCCCAGTGATTACACTCCGAGTCACAAGTAAAACGGTCCAAACCCCGTGTCTCTACGATGTTCTGATGCGGAGATATAAGGCTTTGTTTACTCTGTTGCTAGGGTACTGTATTTGGTTGCTAGGGGCGTGGCTTGGGAGTGGCCAATGATGTGCCCAGTGATTACACTCCGAGTCACAAGTAAAACGGTCCAAACCCCGTGTCTCTACGATGTTCTGATGCGGAGATATAAGGCTTTGTTTATTCGGTTGCTAGGGTGCTCAAATTTGGTTGCTAGGGGCGTGGCTTGGGAGTGGCCAATGATGTGCCCAATTGTTACACCCCTAGTCACAAGTAAAACGGTCCAACCCCCGTGTCTCTACGATGTTCTAATGCCGAGATATAACTGTTTGTATTTTATGTTGCTAGGGTGCGCAAAAGTGGTTGCTAGGGGCGTGGCTTAGTAAGTCTGTAAGGATCCTGAGAGACTGATTGGATGCCTGAGTAAAATGAGCCCACCCCCAAGTCTCTATGACACTGTGGTGCAAAGATATCCATCCGGGCATTTTATAATGGCAGTCTATGGTATAGGTTGCTAGGGTGCCCAAAATGGTTGCTATGGTAACCTTACACCCCATTGTGGGGGACGTCCTGACAGAGTCTAGCACCCTCTTCAAATTTAGTAACCCAGATGTTTCTATGAAATCCTGGCTCGGACCTATGACCCGTCAAAATTGTGTCCAGAAAAAGAATAATAATAATAATAATAATAATAATAATAATAAGTATGCAAGATAGTAATAGTGATGCTTTGCATAAATGCAAGCACCACTAATAATAAGTATGCAAGAAAGTAATAGTGATGCTTTGCATAAATGCAAGCACCACTAATAATAAGTATGCAAGATAGTAATAGTGATGCTTTGCATAAATGCAAGCACCACTAATAATAATAATAATAATAATAAGTTTAAGTGCAACAACAGTATGTTGGCTTTCTCAAGCCAACATAATAATAACTAGATATTAAAGTTTGAGGACAAACTTTATGTTGGCTTGAAAAAGCGTAGCCTGAACATTTAAAATGGTTTGACAGAAGTTTATTTTAGTAGGCTATCTGGCTGTTAGCATGATTAGCATGAAGTTAGCATGATTAGCATGAAGCTAGCATGATTAGCATGAAGCTAGCATGATGTTAGCATGATCAGTATGAAGCTAGCATGAAGCTAACATGATTAGCATGAAGCTAACATGAAGCTAACATGATTAGCATGAAGCTAGCATGATGCTAGCATGATTAGCATGAAGCTAGCATGAAGCTAACATGATTAGCATGAAGCTAGAATGAAGCTAACATTTATTCCGTTGCTAGGGTACTAAGTTTGGTTGCTAGGGAGAAAATTGGCATCCCATAATGATCAACCGTCAAGCCACAAGTAAAACGGTTCAACCCCCGTGTCTCTATGATGTTCTGAAGCGGAGATATAAGGCTTTGTTTATTCCGTTGCTAGGGTACTAAGTTTGGTTGCTAGGGAGAAAATTGGCATCCCATAATGATCAACCTTCAAGCCACAAGTAAAACGGTCCAACCCCCGTGTCTCTATGATGTTCTGAAGCGGAAATATAAGGCTTTGTTTATTCCGTTGCTAGGGTACTAAGTTTGGTTGCTAGGGAGAAAATTGGCATCCCATAATGATCAACCTTCAAGCCACAAGTAAAACGGTCCAACCCCCGTGTCTCTATGATGTTCTGAAGCGGAGAAATAAGGCTTTGTTTATTCCGTTGCTAGGGTACTAAGTTTGGTTGCTAGGGAGAAAATTGGCATCCCATAATGATCAACCTTCAAGCCACAAGTAAAACGGTCAAACCCCCGTGTCTCTAAGATGTTCTGAAGCGGAGATAAAAGGCTTTGTTTATTCTGTTGCTAGGGTACTAAGTTTGGTTGCTAGGGAGAAAATTGGCATCCCATAATGATCAACCTTCAAGCCACAAGTAAAACGGTCCAACCCCCATGTCTCTATGATGTTCTGAAGCGGAGATATAAGGTTTTGTTTATTCCGTTGCTAGGGTACTAAGTTTGGTTGCTAGGGAGAAAATTGGCATCCCATAATGATCAACCTTCAAGCCACAAGTAAAACGGTCCAACTCCCGTGTCTCTATGATGTTCTGAAGCGGAGATATAAGGCTTTGTTTATTCCGTTGCTAGGGTACTAAGTTTGGTTGCTAGGGAGAAAAATGTCATCCCATAATGATCACACTTAAAGCCACAAGTAAAACGGTCCAACCCCCGTGTCTCTACAATGTTCTGATGCTGAGATATAAGGCTTTGTTTATTCCGTTGCTAGGGTACTAAGTTTGGTTGCTAGGGAGGAAATTGGCATCCCATAATAATCAACCTTCAAGCCACAAGTAAAACGGTCCAACCCCCGTGTCTCTAAGATGTTCTGAAGCGGAGAAATAAGGCTTTGTTTATTCCGTTGCTAGGGTACTAAGTTTGGTTGCTAGGGAGAAAAATGGCATCCCATAATGATCAACCTTCAAGCCACAAGTAAAACGGTCCAACCCCCGTGTCTCTATGATGTTCTGAAGCGGAGATATAAGGCTTTGTTTATTCCGTTGCTAGGGTACTAAGTTTGGTTGCTAGGGAGGAAATTGGCATCCCATAATAATCAACCTTCAAGCCACAAGTAAAACGGTCCAACCCCCGTGTCTCTAAGATGTTCTGAAGCGGAGAAATAAGGCTTTGTTTATTCCGTTGCTAGGGTACTAAGTTTGGTTGCTAGGGAGAAAATTGGCATCCCATAATGATCAACCTTCAAGCCACAAGTAAAACGGTCCAACCCCCATGTCTCTATGATGTTCTGAAGCGGAGATATAAGGCTTTGTTTATTCCGTTGCTAGGGTACTAAGTTTGGTTGCTAGGGAGAAAATTGGCATCCCATAATGATCAACCTTCAAGCCACAAGTAAAACGGTCTAACCCCCGTGTCTCTATGATGTTCTGAAGCGGAGATATAAGGCTTTGTTTATTCCGTTGCTAGGGTACTAAGTTTGGTTGCTAGGGAGAAAAATGGCATCCCATAATGATCACACTTAAAGCCACAAGTAAAACGGTCCAACCCCCGTGTCTCTACAATGTTCTGATGCTGAGATATAAGGCTTTGTTTATTCCGTTGCTAGGGTACTAAGTTTGGTTGCTAGGGAGGAAATTGGCATCCCATAATAATCAACCTTCAAGCCACAAGTAAAACGGTCCAACCCCCATGTCTCTACGACACTCTAAAGTAAAGATATTCCATCTGGGACGCTTTTATTCCCTTATATGGGCATGTTTCCTGCCCCATTATAAGTCAATGGGAAATTTTGGGGGCCTCTTACACCCCAGGGGTATAGCTTACACCCCATTGTGATGTATGTTCTTACAGAACCTTTCAGCCACCTTAAATGTGGTAAGCCACAAGTTTCTACAAGTTTCTCACTCACAGCTATGACCCGTCAAAGTTTGTCTCAATGTTAAGTCAATGGAAATTTTGGGGTGTTCGAGACCCCCGTTTAGGAATTCGGAAGGTCCCATCAGTTAGAAAAGATATAGCACACTAAGTCAGACCAGTCTGAAGGTCTGTGGAAAATTTGGTGCATGTAGCTTGAAAGCCCTAGGACGAGTTAGTGTTTATAATTTTGGGGGGAGAAAAAGAATAATAACTAGATGAAGTTAAAGTTTGTGAACAAACTTTATGTTGGCTTGAGAAAGCCTAGTCTGAGAGTAATAGATGGAGCTGCAGTTGGGGCAGTTAAGTTAGTTGGGGCAGATGGGTTAGTTGGGGCAGAATTGGGCAGTTGGGGCAGAATGGGGCAGATGGGGCATTTGTGGCAGATGGGGCATTTAGGGTAGTTGGGGCATTTGGGGCAGAATTGAATAATTGGGGCAGATGGGGCATTTAGGCCAGATGTGGCATTTAGGGCAGTTGGGGCATTTAAGGCAGTTGGGGCATTTAGGGCAGTTGGGGCAGATGAGGCAGTTGGGGCATTTGAGGCATTTAGGGCAGTTGGGGCATTTAGGGCAGTTTGGGCAGAATGGGGCAGATAAGGCATTTAGGGCAGATGGGGCATTTGGGGCAGATGGGGCATTTAGGGCAGATGGGGCATTTAGGGCAGTTGGGGCAGAATGGGGCAGTTGGGGCAGATGAGGCATTTGGGGCAGAATTGGGTAGTTGGGGCAGACGGGGCATTTGGGGCAGATGGGGCATTTAGGGCAGTTAGGGCAGAATTGGGTGTTTGGGGCAGATGGGGCATTTAGGGTATTTGGGGCATTTGGGGCAGAATTGAATAATTGGGGCACTTGGGGCAGATGGGGCATTTAGGCCAGATGTGGCATTTAGGGCAGTTGGGGCAGAATGGGGCAGTTGGGGCAGATGAGGCATTTGGGGCAGAATTGGGTAGTTGGGGCAGACGGGGCAGATGGGGCATTTAGGGCAGTTAGGGCAGAATTGGGTGTTTGGGGCAGATGGGGCATTTAGGGTATTTGGGGCATTTGGGGCAGAATTGAATAATTGGGGCACTTGGGGCAGATGGGGCATTTAGGCCAGATGTGGCATTTAGGGCAGTTGGGGCATTTAGGGCAGTTGGGGCATTTAAGGCAGTTTGGGCATTTAGGGCAGTTGGGGCAGAATGGGGCAGATGAGGCAGTTGGGGCATTTGAGGCATTTAGGGCAGTTGGGGCATTTAGGGCAGTTGGGGCATTTAGGGCAGTTTGGGCAGAATGGGGCAGATAAGGCATTTAGGGCAGATGGGGCATTTGGGGCAGATGGGGCATTTAGGGCAGATGGGGCATTTAGGGCAGTTGGGGCAGAATGGGGCAGTTGGGGCAGATGAGGCATTTGGGGCAGAATTGGGTAGTTGGGGCAGACGGGGCATTTGGGGCAGATGGGGCATTTAGGGCAGTTAGGGCAGAATTGGGTGTTTGGGGCAGATGGGGCATTTAGGGTAGTTGGGGCATTTGGGGCAGAATTGGGTAGTTGGGGCAGACGGGGCATTTAGGGCAGTTGGGGCATTTAGGGCAGTTGGGGCATTTAGGGCAGAATGGGGCATATGAGGCATTTGGGGCAGATTAGGCATTTGGAGCAGAATTGGCCAGTTGGGGCAAATGGGGAAAAATGGGGCGGTTGGGGCATTTGGGGCAGATGAGGCATTTGGGGCAAAATGGGGCAGATGGGGCATTTAGGGCAGTTTATGTGTGTGTTTGTGTGAGTATGATTGGGTGTGTAATATTGTGTTTGTTTGTGTTATATTGTGTTTGTGTGTGTAATTTTGTGGTTGTGTGTCTGTGTGTGTGTAGTTGTGTGTGGTTGGGGGTTGTGTGTGTGTGTGTGTGTGTGTGCGTGCGTGCGTGTGTGTGTGTGTGTGTGTGTGTGTGTGTGTGTGTGTGTGTGTGTGTGTAGTTGTGTGTCTGTGTGTGGTTGTGTGTGTGTGTGTGTGCATGTCTGTGTTTTGTGACAGTATGTTATATATAATTTTGTGTCTGTGTGTGTAATTGTGTGTCTGTGTGTAGTTGTGTGTCTGTGTGTAGTTGTGTGTGGTTGTGTATCTGTGTGGTTGTGTGTCTGTGTGTGTGTCTATGTGTAGTTGTCTGTGTGTTTGTGCTATTGAGTGAGTTTTCTGAGACAGAGATAGACTGAGAGAGGTTGAGAGATGATGTAATGTATTTGTATGAATGAGAGTTGACAGTTAGAATTTGAAAATAAACACTCAGCCTAAACATTCTATGAATGTAAGTCTATGGGACTTTTTTGGGATGTTTGATCGGACGGTTTAGGAGAACCGTAAGTCCGATCGCTTAGAAAAGATATAGCACACCTCCTCAGATCAGACTGAAGGTCTGTGCAAAGTTTGGTGGCTGTAGCTTAAAAGCTCTAAGAGGAGTTAGAGTTAGAAATTTTAGTCTCAGAAGAAAAGAAGAGGGAATAATAATAATAATAAGTTTAAGTGCAACAACAGTATGTTGGCTTTCTCAAGCCAACATAATAATAACTAGATATTAAAGTTTGAGGACAAACTTTATGTTGGCTTGAAAAAGCGTAGCCTGAACATTTAAAATGGTTTGACAGAAGTTTATTTTAGTAGGCTATCTGGCTGTTAGCATGATTAGCATGAAGTTAGCATGATTAGCATGAAGCTAGCATGATTAGCATGAAGCTAGCATGATGTTAGCATGATCAGTATGAAGCTAGCATGAAGCTAACATGATTAGCATGAAGCTAACATGAAGCTAACATGATTAGCATGAAGCTAGCATGATGCTAGCATGATTAGCATGAAGCTAGCATGAAGCTAACATGATTACCATGAAGCTAGAATGAAGCTAACATTTATTCCGTTGCTAGGGTACTAAGTTTGGTTGCTAGGGAGAAAATTGGCATCCCATAATGATCAACCTTCAAGCCACAAGTAAAACGGTCCAACCCCCGTGTCTCTATGATGTTCTGAAGCGGAGATATAAGGCTTTGTTTATTCCGTTGCTAGGGTACTAAGTTTGGTTGCTAGGGAGAAAATTGGCATCCCATAATGATCAACCTTCAAGCCACAAGTAAAACGGTCCAACCCCCATGTCTCTACAATGTTCTGATGCTGAGATATAAGGCTTTGTTTATTCCGTTGCTAGGGTACTAAGTTTGGTTGCTAGGGAAGAAATTGGCATCCCATAATAATCAACCTTCAAGCCACAAGTAAAACGGTCCAACCCCCGTGTCTCTAAGATGTTCTGAAGCGGAGAAATAAGGCTTTGTTTATTCCGTTGCTAGGGTACTAAGTTTGGTTGCTAGGGAGAAAAATGGCATCCCATAATGATCAACCTTCAAGCCACAAGTAAAACGGTCCAACCCCCGTGTCTCTATGATGTTCTGAAGCAGAGATATAAGGCTTTGTTTATTCCGTTGCTAGGGTACTAAGTTTGGTTGCTAGGCAGAAAATTGGCATCCCATAATGATCAACCTTCAAGCCACAAGTAAAACGGTCAAACCCCCGTGTCTCTAAGATGTTCTGAAGCGGAGATAAAAGGCTTTGTTTATTCCGTTGCTAGGGTACTAAGTTTGGTTGCTAGGGAGAAAATTGGCATCCCATAATGATCAACCTTCAAGCCACAAGTAAAACGGTCCAACCCCCATGTCTCTATGATGTTCTGAAGCGGAGATATAAGGCTTTGTTTATTCCGTTGCTAGGGTACTAAGTTTGGTTGCTAGGGAGAAAATTGGCATCCCATAATGATCAACCTTCAAGCCACAAGTAAAACGGTCCAACCCCCGTGTCTCTATGATGTTCTGAAGCGGAGATATAAGGCTTTGTTTATTCCGTTGCTAGGGTACTAAGTTTGGTTGCTAGGGAGAAAATTGGCATCCCATAATGATCAACCTTCAAGCCACAAGTAAAACGGTCCAACCCCCGTGTCTCTATGATGTTCTGAAGCGGAGATATAAGGCTTTGTTTATTCCGTTGCTAGGGTACTAAGTTTGGTTGCTAGGGAGAAAATTGGCATCCCATAATGATCAACCTTCAAGCCACAAGTAAAACGGTCCAACCCCCGTGTCTCTATGATGTTCTGAAGCGGAGATATAAGGCTTTGTTTATTCCGTTGCTAGGGTACTAAGTTTGGTTGCTAGGGAGAAAATTGGCATCCCATAATGATCAACCTTCAAGCCACAAGTAAAACGGTCCAACCCCCGTGTCTCTATGATGTTCTGAAGCGGAGATATAAGGCTTTGTTTATTCCGTTGCTAGGGTACTAAGTTTGGTTGCTAGGGAGAAAATTGGCATCCCATAATGATCAACCTTCAAGCCACAAGTAAAACGGTCCAACCCCCGTGTCTCTATGATGTTCTGAAGCGGAGATATAAGGCTTTGTTTATTCCGTTGCTAGGGTACTAAGTTTGGTTGCTAGGGAGAAAATTGGCATCCCATAATGATCAACCTTCAAGCCACAAGTAAAACGGTCCAACCCCCGTGTCTCTATGATGTTCTGAAGCGGAGATATAAGGCTTTGTTTATTCCGTTGCTAGGGTACTAAGTTTGGTTGCTAGGGAGAAAATTGGCATCCCATAATGATCAACCTTCAAGCCACAAGTAAAACGGTCCAACCCCCGTGTCTCTATGATGTTCTGAAGCGGAGATATAAGGCTTTGTTTATTCCGTTGCTAGGGTACTAAGTTTGGTTGCTAGGGAGAAAATTGGCATCCCATAATGATCAACCTTCAAGCCACAAGTAAAACGGTCCAACCCCCGTGTCTCTATGATGTTCTGAAGCGGAGATATAAGGCTTTGTTTATTCCGTTGCTAGGGTACTAAGTTTGGTTGCTAGGGAGAAAATTGGCATCCCATAATGATCAACCTTCAAGCCACAAGTAAAACGGTCCAACCCCCGTGTCTCTATGATGTTCTGAAGCGGAGATATAAGGCTTTGTTTATTCCGTTGCTAGGGTACTAAGTTTGGTTGCTAGGGAGAAAATTGGCATCCCATAATGATCAACCTTCAAGCCACAAGTAAAACGGTCCAACCCCCGTGTCTCTATGATGTTCTGAAGCGGAGATATAAGGCTTTGTTTATTCCGTTGCTAGGGTACTAAGTTTGGTTGCTAGGGAGAAAATTGGCATCCCATAATGATCAACCTTCAAGCCACAAGTAAAACGGTCCAACCCCCGTGTCTCTATGATGTTCTGAAGCGGAGATATAAGGCTTTGTTTATTCCGTTGCTAGGGTACTAAGTTTGGTTGCTAGGGAGAAAATTGGCATCCCATAATGATCAACCTTCAAGCCACAAGTAAAACGGTCCAACCCCCGTGTCTCTATGATGTTCTGAAGCGGAGATATAAGGCTTTGTTTATTCCGTTGCTAGGGTACTAAGTTTGGTTGCTAGGGAGAAAATTGGCATCCCATAATGATCAACCTTCAAGCCACAAGTAAAACGGTCCAACCCCCGTGTCTCTATGATGTTCTGAAGCGGAGATATAAGGCTTTGTTTATTCCGTTGCTAGGGTACTAAGTTTGGTTGCTAGGGAGAAAATTGGCATCCCATAATGATCAACCTTCAAGCCACAAGTAAAACGGTCCAACCCCCGTGTCTCTATGATGTTCTGAAGCGGAGATATAAGGCTTTGTTTATTCCGTTGCTAGGGTACTAAGTTTGGTTGCTAGGGAGAAAATTGGCATCCCATAATGATCAACCTTCAAGCCACAAGTAAAACGGTCCAACCCCCGTGTCTCTATGATGTTCTGAAGCGGAGATATAAGGCTTTGTTTATTCCGTTGCTAGGGTACTAAGTTTGGTTGCTAGGGAGAAAATTGGCATCCCATAATGATCAACCTTCAAGCCACAAGTAAAACGGTCCAACTCCCGTGTCTCTATGATGTTCTGAAGCGGAGATATAAGGCTTTGTTTATTCCGTTGCTAGGGTACTAAGTTTGGTTGCTAGGGAGAAAATTGGCATCCCATAATGATCAACCTTCAAGCCAGAAGTAAAACGGTCCAACCCCCGTGTCTCTATGATGTTCTGAAGCGGAGATATAAGGCTTTGTTTATTCCGTTGCTAGGGTACTAAGTTTGGTTGCTAGGGAGAAAAATGGCATCCCATAATGATCAACCTTCAAGCCACAAGTAAAACGGTCCAACCCCCATGTCTCTAGGACACTCTAAAGTAAAGATATTCCATCTGGGATGCTTTTATTCCCTTATATGGGCATGTTTCCTGCCCCATTATAAGTCAATGGGAAATTTTGGGGGCCTCTTACACCCCAGGGGTATAGCTTACACCCCATTGTGATGTATGTTCTTACAGAGCCTGTCAGCTACCTTAAATGTGGTAAGCCACAAGTTTCTACAAGTTTCTCACTCACAGCTATGACCTGTCAAAGTTTGTCTCAATGTTAAGTCAATGGAAATTTTGGGGTGTTCGAGACCCCCGTTTAGGAATTCGGAAGGTCCCATCAGTTAGAAAAGATATAGCACACTAAGTCAGACCAGTCTGAAGGTCTGTGGAAAATTTGGTGCATGTAGCTTGAAAGCCCCCTAGGACGAGTTAGTGTTTATAATTTTGGGGGGAGAAAAAGAATAATAATAATAATAATAATAAGTTTAATAGCAATAACAATATATTGGCTTTTTCAAAGCCAACATAATAATAATAATAAGTTTAATAGCAATAACAATATAATGGCTTTTTCAAAGCCAACATAATAATAAGTTTAATAGCAATAACAATATATTGGCTTTTTCAAAGCCAACATAATAATAATAATAAGTATGAGCAATAATAATAGTGATGCCTTGCATAAATGCAAGCACCACTAATAACTAGATAGGTACATTTCCTGAAGAAAATGTGAGTGGTGCTTGCCGTGGCAAATTTCGGGGGACAATTTATGATTATATTTACTCTGTTGCTAGGGTAATGTATTTGGTTGCTAGGTAAAAAATTGGCATCCCATAATGATTACACTCCGAGTCACGAGTCAAACGGTCCAACCCCCGTGTCTCTACGATGTTCTGATGCGGAGATATAAGGCTTTGTTTACTCTGTTGCAAGGGTACTGTATTTGGTTGCTAGGGAAAAAATAGGCATCCCATAATGATTACACTCCGAGTCACGAGTCAAACGGTCCAACCCCCGTGTCTCTACGATGTTCTGATGCGGAGATAATGAAGCTAGCATGATTAGCATGAAGCGAGCATGATTAGCATGAAGCTAGCATGATTAGCATGAAGTTAGCATGAAGTTAGCATGATTACCATGAAGCTAACATGAAGCTAGCATGATTAACATTAAGCATGATTAACATTAGCATGATTACCATTAAGTTAGCATGAAGTTAGCATGAAGCTAGCATGATTACCATGAAGTTAACATGAAGCTAACATGATTAGCATGAAGCTAGCATGAAGCTAGCATGATGCTAGCATGATTTGCATGAAGCTAGCATGATGCTAGCATGATTAGCATGAAGCTAGCATGATGCTACCATGATTAGCATGAAGCTAGCATGAAGCTAGCATGATTAGCATGAAGGTAGCATGATGCTAAAATGATTAGCATGAAGCTAGCATGATGCTAGCATTATTTGCATGAAGCTAGCATGATTAGCATGAAGCTAGCATGATGCTAACATGAAGTTAGCATGATTAGCATGAAGCTAACATGATTAGCATGAAGCTAGCATGATGTTAGCATGATTAGCATGAAGCTAGCATGATGTTAGCATGATTAGCATGAAGCTAGCATGATTAGCATGATGCTAACATGAAGCTAGCATGATTAGCATGAAGCTAACATGATTAGCATGAAGCTAGCATGATGCTAGCATGATTAGCATGAAGCTAGCATGATGGTAGCATGATTAGCATGAAGCTAGCATGAAGTTAGCATGATTTGCATGAAGCTAGCATGATGTTAGCATGATTAGCATGAAGCTAGCATGAAGCTAGCATGATTAGCATGAAGCTAGCATGATGCTAGCATAATTAGCATGAAGCTAGCATGATGCTAGCATGATTAACATGAAGCTAGCATGATGTTAGCATGATTAGCATGAAGCTAGCATGATTAGCATGATGCTAACATGAAGCTAGCATGATTAGCATGAAGCTAACATGATTAGCATGAAGCTAGCATGATGCTAGCATGATTAGCATGAAGCTAGCATGATGGTAGCATGATTAGCATGAAGCTAACATGAAGTTAGCATGATTTGCATGAAGCTAGCATGATGCTAGCATGATTAGCATGAAGCTAGCATGATGCTACCATGATTAGCATGAAGCTAGCATGAAGCTAGCATGATTAGCATGAAGCTAGCATGATGCTAGCATAATTAGCATGAAGCTAGCATGATGCTAGCATGATTAGCTTGAAGCTAGCATGATGTTAGCATGATTAGCATGAAGCTAGCATGATTAGCATGATGCTAACATGAAGCTAGCATGATTAGCATGAAGCTAACATGATTAGCATGAAGCTAGCATGATGCTAACATGAATTAGCATGAAGCTAGCATGATGCTAACATGAATTAGCATGAAGCTAGCATGAATTAGCATGAAGCTACCATGATGCTAACATGAATTAGCATGAAGCTAACATGAATAAGCATGAAGTTAGCATGATGCTAACATGAATTAACATAAAGCTAGCATGAAGCTAACATGAATTAGCATAAAGCTAGCATGATGTTAACATTAATTAGCATGAAGCTAGCACGATGCTAACATTATTTAGCATGAAGTTAGCAAGATATATTATGAAATTAGCATAAAGCTAGCATGAAACTAGCATGAAGCTAGTATGACCTAGCATGAAGCTAGCATGAAGCTAACATGACCCAAACACCCAACCCCCATGTCTCTATGATGTTCGGATCCAGAGATATAAGGCTTTGTTTATTATGTTGCTAGGGTGCTCAAAAGTGGTTGCTAGGGGCGTGGCTTAATAACTATGAAAGGATCCTGAGGGACTGATTGGATGCCTGAGTAAAATGAGTCCACCCCCATGTCTCTATGACACTGTGGTGCAAAGATATCCATCTGGGCATTTTATAATGGCAGTCTATGGGAGATGTTGCTAGGGTGCCCAAAATTGTTGCTAGGGGCGTGGCTTAATAGCTCTGGGATGATCCTGAGAGACTGATTGGATGCCCGAGTAAAATGAGCCCACCCACTTATCTCTACGACACTGTAAAGCAAAGATATTCCATCTGGAACTGCTTTATTCCCTTATATGGGCATGTTTCCTGCCCCATTTTAAGTCAATGGGAATTTTCGGGTGCCTCTTACACCCCAGGGGTACAACTTACACCCCAATGTCATGTATGTTCTTACAGAGCCTACCACCCTCTTCAAATGTTCTAACCCACATGTTTCTACAAAATCCTCGAGCGGAGCTATGACTCGTCAAAGTTGGGCGCAATGTTAAGTCAATGGGATTTTTCGGGTGGTTTTTCGCCCCCCTTTCAGAAATCCTGCACCCGATCGCCTATAAAAGTCATAGCACACCTCTCCTCAATAATCCGGTCGATTTGAGCCCTCTTTCATGGGACTATGTTAAACCGTGCGGGACGAGTTACGCGCCGAAAAAGTGTCCAGAAAAGGAATAATAATAATAACTAGATAGGTACATTTCCTGAAGAAAATGTGAGTGGTGCTTGCCGTGGCAAATTTCGGGGGACAATTTATGATTATACTCCAAGCCAAAAGTAAAACGGTCCAACCCCTGTGTCTCTACGATGTTCTGATGCAGAGATATAAGGCTTTGTTTACTCTGTTGCTAGGGTACTGTATTTGGTTGCTAGGGAAAAAAATTGCATCCACTAGTGATTACCCTCCGAGTCACGAGTCAAACGGTCCAATCCCCGTGTCTCTACGATGTTCTGATGCAGAGATATAAGGCTTTGTTTACTCTGTTGCTAGGGTACTGTATTTGGTTGCTAGGGAAAAAAATGGCATCCACTAGTGATTACCCTCCGAGTCACGAGTCAAACAGTCCAAACCCCATGTCTCTACGATGTTCTGATGCGGAGATATAAGGCTTTGTTTACTCTGTTGCTAGGGTACTGTATTTGGTTGCTAGGGAAAAAAATGGCATCCACTAGTGATTACCCTCCGAGTCACGAGTCAAACAGTCCAAACCCCATGTCTCTACGATGTTCTGATGCGGAGATATAAGGCTTTGTTTACTCTGTTGCTAGGGTACTGTATTTGGTTGCTAGGGAAAAAAATGGCATCCACTAGTGATTACCCTCCGAGTCATGAGTCAAACGGTCCAACCCCCATGTCTCTACGATGTTCTGATGTGGAGATATAAGGCTTTGTTTACTCTGTTGCTAGGGTACTGTATTTGGTTGCTAGGGGCGTGGCTTGGGAGTAGCCAATGATGTGCCCAGTGATTACACTCCGAGTCACAAGTAAAACGGTCCAACCCCCGTGTCTCTACGATGTTCTGATGCGGAGATATAAGGCTTTGTTTACTCTGTTGCTAGAGTACTGTATTTGGTTGCTAGGGGCGTGGCTTGGGAGTGGCCAATGATGTGCCCAGTGATTACACTCCGAGTCACAAGTAAAACGGTCCAACCCCCGTGTCTCTACGATGTTCTGATGCGGAGATATAAGGCTTTGTTTACTCTGTTGCTAGGGTACTGTATTTGGTTGCTAGGGGCGTGGCTTGGGAGTGGCCAATGATGTGCCCAGTGATTACACTCCGAGTCACAAGTAAAACGGTCCAAACCCCGTGTCTCTACGATGTTCTGATGCGGAGATATAAGGCTTTGTTTATTCGGTTGCTAGGGTGCTCAAATTTGGTTGCTAGGGGCGTGGCTTGGGAGTGGCCAATGATGTGCCCAATTGTTACACCCCTAGTCACAAGTAAAACGGTCCAACCCCCGTGTCTCTACGATGTTCTGATGCCGAGATATAACTGTTTGTATTTTATGTTGCTAGGGTGCTCAAAAGTGGTTGCTAGGGGCGTGGCTTAATATCTATGTAAGGATCCTGAGAGACTGATTGGATGCCTGAGTAAAATGAGCCCACCCCCATGTCTCTATGACACTGTGTTGCAAAGATATCCATCCGGGCATTTTATAATGGCAGTCTATGGTATAGGTTGCTAGGGTGCCCAAAATGGTTGCTATGGTAACCTTACACCCCATTGTGGGGGACGTCCTGACAGAGTCTAGCACCCTCTTCAAATTTAGTAACCCACATGTTTCTATGAAATCCTGGCTCGGACCTATGACCCGTCAAAATTTTTGCAATGGTAAGTCTATGGGATTTTGCCTCATTGACTTTTCATTGGGGCACTTTTGGGCACCTCTTACACCCCAGGGGTACAACTTACACCCCATTGTGATCCATGTTTTTACAGCGCCTACCACCCTCTTCAAATGTTGTAACCCACATGTTTCTACAAAATCCTCGAGCGGAGCTATGACTCGTCAAAGTTTGGCGCAATGTTAAGTCAATGGGATTTTTTGGGTGGTTTTTCGCCCCCCTTTCGGAAATCCTGCACCCGATCGCTTATAAAAGTCATAGCACACCTCTCCTCAATAAGCCGGTCGATTTGAGCCCTAATTTATGGGTCTACGACAAAGCGTGCGGGACGAGTTACGCGCCGAAAAAGTGTCCAGAAAAAGAATAATAATAATAATAATAATAATAATAAGTATGCAAGATAGTAATAGTGATGCTTTGCATAAATGCAAGCACCACTAACTAGATGGGTACATTTCCTGAAGAAAATGTGAGTGGTGCTTGCCGTGGCAAAATTCTCGCGACAGTATATGATTATACTCCAAGCCAAAAGTAAAACAATCCAACTCTCGTGTCTCTGCGATGTTCTGATGCGGAGATATAAGGCTTTGTTTATCCGGTTGCTAGGGTACTGTATTTGGTTGCTAGGGAGAAAATTTGCATCTACTAGTGATTACACTCCAACTCACAAGTCAAACGGTCTAACCCCCGTGTCTGTACGATGTTCTGATTCGGAGATATAAGGCTTTGTTTACTCTGTTGCTAGGGTACTGTTTTGGTTGCTAGGGAAAAAATTGCCATCCACTAGTGATTACATGCCGAGTCACAAGTAAAATGGTCCAACCCCCGTGTTTCTAGGATGTTCTGATGCGGAGATATAAGGCTTTGTTTACTCTGTTGCTAGGGTACTGTATTTGGTTGCTAGGGGAAAAAATTGGCATCCCATAGTGATTACACTCTGAGTCACGAGTCAAACGGTCCAACCCCTGTGTCTCTACGATGTTCTGATGCGAAGATATAAGGCTTTGTTTACTGTGTTGCTAGGGTACTGTATTTGGTTGCTAGGGAAAATATTGGCATCCCATAATGATTACACGCTGAGTCACGAGTCAAACGGTCCAACCCCCGTGTCTCTACGATGTTCTGATGCGGAGATATAAGGCTTTGTTTACTCTGTTGCTAGGGTAATGTATTTGGTTGCTAGGGAAAAAAATTGGCATCCCATAATGATTACACTCCGAGTCACAAGTCAAACGGTCCAACCCCCGTGTCTCTACGATGTTCTGATGCGGAGATATAAGGCTTTGTTTACTCTGTTGCTAGGGTAATGTATTTGGTTGCTAGGGAAAAAATCGGCATCCCATAATGATTACACTCCGAGTCACAAGTCAAACGGTCCAACCCCCGTGTCTCTACGATGTTCTGATGCGGAGATATAAGGCTTTGTTTACTCTGTTGCTAGGGTACTGTATTTGGTTGCTAGGGAAAAAATCGGCATCCCATAATGATTACACGCTGAGTCAAGAATCAAACGGTCCAACCCCCATGTCTCTACGATGTTCTGATGCGGAGATATAAGGCTTTGTTTACTCTGTTGCTAGGGTAATGTATTTGGTTGCTAGGGAAAAATTTGACAACCCATAATGATTACACGCTGAGTCACGAATCAAACGGTCCAACCCCCGTGTCTCTACGATGTTCTGATGCGGAGATATAAGGCTTTGTTTACTCTGTTGCTAGGGTAATGTATTTGGTTGCTAGGGAAAAAATTGGCATCCCATAATGATTACACTCCGAGTCACAAGTCAAACGGTCGAACCCTCGTGTCTCTACGATGTTCTGATGCGGAGATATAAGGCTTTGTTTACTCTGTTGCTAGGGTAATGTATTTGGTTGCTAGGGAAAAAATTGGCATCCCATAATGATTACACTCCGAGTCACAAGTCAAACGGTCGAACCCTCGTGTCTCTACGATGTTCTGATGCGGAGATAAAAGGCTTTGTTTACTCTGTTGCTAGGGTACTGTATTTGGTTGCTAGGGAAAAAATTGGCATCCCATAATGATTACACTCTGAGTCACGAGTCAAATGGTCCAACCCCCGGGTCTCTACGATGTTCGGATGCCGAGATATAACTGTTTGAATTTTATGTTGCTAGGGTTCTCAAAAGTGGTTGCTAGGGGCGTGGCTTAATACCTATGTAAGGATCCTGAGAGACTGATTGGATGCCTGAATAAAATGAGCCCACCCCCATGTCTCTATGACACTGTGGTGCAAAGATATCCATCTCGGCATTTTATAATGGCAGTCTATGGAAGATGTTGCTAGGGTGCCCAAAAGTGGTTGCTAGGGGCGTGGCTTAATAGCTCTGGGATGATCCTGAGAGACTGATTGGATGCCTGAGTGAAATGAGCCCACCCACTTATCTCTACGACACTGTAAAGCAAAGATATCCCATCTGGAACTGTTTTATTCCCTTATATGGGCATGTTTCCTCAATGGGAATTTTCGGGTGCCTCTTACACCCCAGGGGTACAACTTAAACCCCAATGTCATGTATGTTCTTACATAGCCTACCACCCTCTTTAAATTTAGTAACCCACATGTTTCTACAAAATCCTCACTCGTACCTATGACCCGTCAAAATTTTTGCAATGGTAAGTCTATGGGATTTTGCCCCATTGACTTTTCATTGGGCATTTTTGGGCACCTCTTACACCCCAGGGGTACAACTTACACCCCATTGTTATCCATGTTCTTACAGAGCCTACCACCCTCTTCAAATGTTGTAACCCACATGTTTCTACAAAATCCTCGAGCGGAGCTATGACTCGTCAAAGTTGGGCGCAATGTTAAGTCAATGGGATTTTTCGGGTGGTTTTTTGACCCCCTTTCAGAAATCCTGCACCCGATCGCTTATAAAAGTCATAGCCACCATCTCTTCAATATACCGGTCGATTTGAGCCCTCCTTCATGGGACTACGGCAAACCGTGCGGGACGAGTTACGCGCCGAAAAAACGTGCAGACATAAGAATAATAATAATAACTAGATAGGTACATTTCCTGAAGAAAATGTGAAGTGGTGCTTGCCGTGGCAAATTTCGGGGGACAATATATGATTATACTCCAAGCCAAAAGTAAAACAATTCAACCCACATGTCTCTACGATATTCTGATGCGAAGATATAAGGCTTTGTTTATTCGGTTGCTAGGGTACTGTATTTGGTTGCTAGGGAGAAAATTGGCATCCACTTGTGATTACCCTCCGAGTCACGAGTCAAACGATCCAACCCCCGTGTCTCTACGATGTTCTGATGCGGAGATATAAGGCTTTGTTTACTCTGTTGCTAGGGTACTGTATTTGGTTGCTAGGGAAAAAAATGGCATCCACTAGTGATTACCCTCCGAGTCACGAGTCAAACGGTCCAAACCCCGTGTCTCTACGATGTTCTGATGCGGAGATATAAGGCTTTGTTTACTCTGTTGCTAGGGTACTGTATTTGGTTGCTAGGGAAAAAAATGGCATCCACTAGTGATTACCCTCCGAGTCACGAGTCAAACGGTCCAACCCCCGTGTCTCTACGATGTTCTGATGCGGAGATATAAGGCTTTGTTTACTCTGTTGCTAGGGTACTGTATTTGGTTGCTAGGGAAAAAAAATGCATCCACTAGTGATTACCCTCCGAGTCATGAGTCAAACGGTCCAACCCCCGTGTCTCTACGATGTTCTGATGCGGAGATATAAGGCTTTGTTTACTCTGTTGCTAGGGTACTGTATTTGGTTGCTAGGGAAAAAATTGGCATCCCATAATGATTACACTCTGAGTCACTAGTCAAACGGTCCAACCCCCGTGTCTCTACGATGTTCTGATGCGGAGATATAAGGCTTTGTTTACTCTGTTGCTAGGGTACTGTATTTGGTTGCTAGGGAAAAAAATGGCATCCCATAATGATTACACTCCGAGTCACGAGTCAAAAGGTCCAACCCCAGTGTCTCTACGATGTTCTGGTGCGGAGATATAAGGCTTTGTTTACTCTGTTGCTAGGGTACTGTATTTGGTTGCTAGGGAAAAAAATGGCATCCCATAATGATTACACTCTGAGTCATGAGTAAAACGGTCCAACCCCCGTGTCTCTACGACTTTGTAAAGCGAAGTTATCCCATCTGGAACTTTTTTATTCCCTTATATGGGCATGTTTCCTGCCCCATTATAAGTCAATGGGCATTTTCGGGTGCCTCTTACACCCCAGGGGTACAGCTTACACCCCTATGTGATGTATGTTCTTACAGAGTCTATCACCCTCTTCAAATGTTGTAACCTACATGTTTCTACAAAATCCTCAAGCGGAGCTATGACCCGTCAAAGTTCGGCCCAATGTTAAGTCAATGGGATTTTTCGGGTGGTTTTTCGCCCCCCTTTCGAAAATCCTGCACCCGATCGCTTATAAAAGTCATAGCACACCTCTCCTTAATAATCCGGTCGATTTGAGCCCTCTTTCATGGGACTGTGGCAAACCGTGCGGGACGAGTTACGCGCCGAAAAATGTGCAGACATAAGAATAAGATATAATAATAATAACTAGATAGGTACATTTCCTGAAGAAAATGTGAAGTGGTGCTTGCCGTGGCAAAATTCTGGGGACCATATATGATTATACTCCAAGCCAAAAGTAAAACGATCCAACTCTCGTGTCTCTACGATGTTCTGATGCGGCGATATAAGGCTTTGTTTATGCGGTTGCTAGGGTACTGTATTTGGTTGCTAGGGAAAAAAATGGCATCCACTAGTGATTACCCTCCGAGTCACGAGTCAAACGGTCCAACCCCCATGTCTCTACGATGTTCTGATGCGGAGATATAAGGCTTTGTTTACTCTGTTGCTAGGGTACTGTATTTGGTTGCTAGGGAAAAAAATTGCATCCACTAGTGATTACCCTCCGAGTCATGAGTCAAACGCTCCAACCCCCGTGTCTCTACGATGTTCTGATGCGGAGATATAAGGCTTTGTTTACTCTGTTGCTAGGGTACTGTATTTGGTTGCTAGGGAAAAAAATGGCATCCACTAGTGATTACCCTCCGAGTCACGAGTCAAACGGTCCAAACCCCATGTCTCTACGATGTTCTGATGCGGAGATATAAGGCTTTGTTTACTCTGTTGCTAGGGTACTGTATTTGGTTGCTAGGGAAAAAAATGGCATCCACTAGTGATTACCCTCTGAGTCACGAGTCAAACGGTCCAACCCCCATGTCTCTACGATGTTCTGATGTGGAGATATAAGGCTTTGTTTACTCTGTTGCTAGGGTACTGTATTTGGTTGCTAGGGGCGTGGCTTGGGAGTGGCCAATGATGTGCCCAGTGATTACACTCCGAGTCACAAGTAAAACGGTCCAACCCCCGTGTCTCTACGATGTTCTGATGCGGAGATATAAGGCTTTGTTTACTCTGTTGCTAGGGTACTGTATTTGGTTGCTAGGGGCGTGGCTTGGGAGTGGCCAATTATGTGCCCAGTGATTACACTCCGAGTCACAAGTAAAACGGTCCAACCCCCGTGTCTCTACGATGTTCTGATGCGGAGATATAAGGCTTTGTTTACTCTGTTGCTAGGGTACTGTATTTGGTTGCTAGGGGCGTGGCTTGGGAGTGGCCAATGATGTGCCCAGTGATTACACTCCGAGTCACAAGTAAAACGGTCCAAACCCCGTGTCTCTACGATGTTCTGATGCGGAGATATAAGGCTTTGTTTATTCGGTTGCTAGGGTGCTCAAATTTGGTTGCTAGGGGCGTGGCTTGGGAGTGGCCAATGATGTGCCCAATTGTTACACCCCTAGTCACAAGTAAAACGGTCCAACCCCCGTGTCTCTACGATGTTCTGATGCCGAGATATAACTGTTTGTATTTTATGTTGCTAGGGTGCTCAAAAGTGGTTGCTAGGGGCGTGGCTTAGTAAGTCTGTAAGGATCCTGAGAGACTGATTGGATGCCTGAGTAAAATGAGCCCACCCCCATGTCTCTATGACACTGTGGTGCAAAGATATCCATCCGGGCATTTTATAATGGCAGTCTATGGTATAGGTTGCTAGGGTGCCCAAAATGGTTGCTATGGTAACCTTACACCCCATTGTGGGGAACGTCCTGACAGAGTCTAGCACCCTCTTCAAATTTAGTAACCCACATGTTTCTATGAAATCCTGGTTCGGACCTATGACCCGTCAAAATTTTTGCAATGGTAAGTCTATGGGATTTTGCCCCATTGACTTTTCATTGGGGCACTTTTGGGCACCTCTTACACCCCAGGGGTACAACTTACACCCCATTGTGATCCATGTTCTTACAGAGCCTACCACCCTCTTCAAATGTTGTAACCCACATGTTTCTACAAAATCCTCGAGCGGAGCTATGACTCGTCAAAGTTGGGCGCAATGTTAAGTCAATGGGATTTTTTGGGTGGTTTTTCGCCCCCCTGTCGGAAATCCTGCACCCGATCGCTTATAAAAGTCATAGCACACCTCTCCTCAATAAGCCGGTCGATTTGAGCCCTAATTTATGGGTCTACGACAAAGCGTGCGGGACGAGTTACGCGCCGAAAAAGTGTCCAGAAAAAGAAGAATAATAATAATAATAATAATAATAATAATAATAAGTATGCAAGATAGTAATAGTGATGCTTTGCATAAATGCAAGCACCACTAATAATAAGTATGAGCAATAATAATAGTGATGCCTTGCATAAATGCAAGCACCACTAATAATAATTTTTGCAATAATAATAGTGATGCTTTGCATAAATGCAAGCACCACTAACTAGATAGGTACATTTCCTGAAGAAAATGTGAGTGGTGCTTGCCGTGGCAAAATTCTGGAGATCATATATGATTATACTCCAAGCCAAAAGTAAAACGATCCAACTCCCGTGTCTCTACGATGTTCTGATGCGGAGATATAAGGCTTTGTTTACTCTGTTGCTAGGGTACTGTATTTGGTTGCTAGGGAAAAAAATGGCATCCACTAGTGATTACCCTCCGAGTCACGAGTCAAACGGTCCAAACCCCGTGTCTCTACGATGTTCTGATGCGGAGATATAAGGCTTTGTTTACTCTGTTGCTAGGGTACTGTATTTGGTTGCTAGGGAAAAAAATTGCATCCACTAGTGATTACCCTCCGAGTCATGAGTCAAACGGTCCAACCCCCGTGTCTCTACGATGTTCTGATGCGGAGATATAAGGCTTTGTTTACTCTGTTGCTAGGATACTGTATTTGGTTGCTAGGGAAAAAAATGGCATCCACTAGTGATTACCCTCCGAGTCACGAGTCAAACGGTCCAAACCCCATGTCTCTACGATGTTCTGATGCGGAGATATAAGGCTTTGTTTACTCTGTTGCTAGGGTACTGTATTTGGTTGCTAGGGAAAAAAATGGCATCCACTAGTGATTACCCTCCGAGTCACGAGTCAAACGGTCCAACCCCCATGTCTCTACGATGTTCTGATGTGGAGATATAAGGCTTTGTTTACTCTGTTGCTAAGGTACTGTATTTGGTTGCTAGGGGCGTGGCTTGGGAGTGGCCAATGATGTGCCCAGTGATTACACTCCGAGTCACAAGTAAAACTGTCCAACCCCCGTGTCTCTACGATGTTCTGATGCGGAGATATAAGGCTTTGTTTACTCTGTTGCTAGGGTACTGTATTTGGTTGCTAGGGGCGTGGCTTGGGAGTGGCCAATGATGTGCCCAGTGATTACACTCCGAGTCACAAGTAAAACGGTCCAAACCCCGTGTCTCTACGATGTTCTGATGCGGAGATATAAGGCTTTGTTTATTCGGTTGCTAGGGTGCTGAAATTTGGTTGCTAGGGGCGTGGCTTGGGAGTGGCCAATGATGTGCCCAATTGTTACACCCCTAGTCACAAGTAAAACGGTCCAACCCCCGTGTCTCTACGATGTTCTGATGCCGAGATATAACTGTTTGTATTTTATGTTGCTAGGGTGCTCAAAAGTGGTTGCTAGGGGCGTGGTTTAGTAAGTCTGTAAGGATCCTGAGAGACTGATTGGATGCCTGAGTAAAATGAGCCCACCCCCATGTCTCTATGACACTGTGGTGCAAAGATATCCACCCGGGCATTTTATAATGGCAGTCTATGGTATAGGTTGCTAGGGTGCCCAAAATGGTTGCTATGGTAACCTTACACCCCATTGTGGGGGACGTCCTGACAGAGTCTAGCACCCTCTTCAAATTTAGTAACCCACATGTTTCTATGAAATCCTGGCTCGGACCTATGACCCGTCAAAATTTTTGCAATGGTAAGTCTATGGGATTTTGCCCCATTGACTTTTCATTGGGGCACTTTTGGGCACCTCTTACACCCCAGGGGTACAACTTACACCCCATTGTGATCCATGTTCTTACAGAGCCTACCACCCTCTTCAAATGTTGTAACCCACATGTTTCTACAAAATCCTCGAGCGGAGCTATGACTCGTCAAAGTTGGGCGCAATGTTAAGTCAATGGGATTTTTCGGGTGGTTTTTCGCCCCCCTTTCGGAAATCGTGCACCCGATCGCTTATAAAAGTCATAGCACACCTCTCCTCAATAAGCCGGTCAATTTGAGCCCTAATTTATGGGTCTACGACAAAGCGTGCGGGACGAGTTACGCGCCGAAAAAGTGTCCAGAAAAAGAATAATAATAATAACTAGATAGGTACATTTTCTGAAGAAAATGTGAGTGGTGCTTGCCGTGGCAAAATTCTCGCGACAATATATGATTATACTCCAAGCCAAAAGTAAAACAATCCAACTCTCGTGTCTCTGCGATGTTCTGATGCGGAGATATAAGGCTTTGTTTATCCGGTTGCTAGGGTACTGTATTTGGTTGCTAGGGAGAAAATTTGCATCTACTAGTGATTACACTCCAACTCACAAGTCAAACGGTCTAACCCCCGTGTCTGTACGATGTTCTGATTCGGAGATATAAGGCTTTGTTTACTCTGTTGCTAGGGTACTGTTTTGGTTGCTAGGGAAAAAATTGCCATCCACTAGTGATTACATGCCGAGTCACAAGTAAAATGGTCCAACCCCCGTGTTTCTAGGATGTTCTGATGCGGAGATATAAGGCTTTGTTTACTCTGTTGCTAGGGTACTGTATTTGGTTGCTAGGGGAAAAAATTGGCATCCCATAGTGATTACACTCTGAGTCACGAGTCAAACGGTCCAACCCCCATGTCTCTACGATGTTCTGATGCGGAGATATAAGGCTTTGTTTACTCTGTTGCTAGGGTACTGTATTTGGTTGCTAGGGAAAAATTGGCATCCCATAATGATTACACTCTGAGTCACGAGTCAAACGGTCCAACCCCCGTGTCTCTACGATGTTCTGATGCTGAGATATAAGGCTTTGTTTACTCTGTTGCTAGGGTACTGTATTTGGTTGCTAGGGAAAAAATTGGCATCCCATAATGATTACACTCTGAGTCACGAGTCAAACGGTCCAACCCCCATGTCTCTACGATGTTCTGATGCGGAGATATAAGGCTTTGTTTACTCTGTTGCTAGGGTACTGTATTTGGTTGCTAGGGAAAAAATTGGCATCCCATAATGATTACACTCAGAGTCACGAGTCAAACGGTCCAACCCCCGTGTCTCTACGATGTTCTGATGCGGAGATATAAGGCTTTGTTTACTCTGTTGCTAGGGTACTGTATTTGGTTGCTAGGGAAAAAATTGGCATCCCATAATGATTACACTCTGAGTCACGAGTCAAACGGTCCAACCCCCGTGTCTGTACGATGTTCTGATGTGGAGATATAAGGCTGTGTTTATCCGGTTGCTAGGGTACTGTATTTGGTTGCTAGGGAAAAATTTGGCATCCCATAATGATTACACTCTGAGTCACGAGTCAAACGGTCCAACCCCCGTGTCTGTACGATGTTCTGATGTGGAGATATAAGGCTGTGTTTATCCGGTTGCTAGGGTACTGTATTTGGTTGCTAGGGAAAAATTTGGCATCCCATAATGATTACACTCTGAGTCACGAGTCAAACGGTCCAACCCCCGTGTCTCTACGATGTTCTGATGCGGAGATATAAGGCTTTGTGTACTCTGTTGCTAGGGTACTGTATTTGGTTGATAGGGAAAAAATTGGCATCCCATAATGATTACACTCAGAGTCTTGAGTCAAACGGTCCAACCCCCGTGTCTCTACGATGTTCTGATGCGGAGATATAAGGCTTTGTTTACTCTGTTGCTAGGGTACTGTATTTGGTTGCTAGGGAAAAAATTGGCATCCCATAATGATTACACTCAGAGTCTTGAGTCAAACGGTCCAACCCCCGTGTCTCTACGATGTTCTGATGCGGAGATATAAGGCTTTGTTTCCTCTGTTGCTAGGGTACTGTATTTGGTTGCTAGGGAAAAAATTGGCATCCCATAATGATTACACTCTGAGTCACGAGTCAAACGGTCCAACCCCCATGTCTCTACGATGTTCGGATGCTGAGATATAACTGTTTGAATTTTATGTTGCTAGGGTGCTGAAAAGTGGTTGCTAGGGGCGTGGCTTAATACCTATGTAAGGATCCTGAGAGACTGATTGGATGCCTGAGTAATATGAGCCCACCCCGATGTCTCTATGACACTGTGGTGCAAAGAAATCCATCTGGGCATTTTATAATGGCGGTCTATGGGAGATGTTGCTAGGGTGCCCAAAATTGTTGCTAGGGGCGTGGCTTAATAGCTCTGCGATGATCCTGAGAGACTGATTGGATGCTCGAGTAAAATGAGCCCACCCACTTATCTCTATGACACTCTAAAGCAAAGATATCCCATCTGGAACTGTTTTATTCCCTTATATGGGCATGTTTCCTGCCCCATTATAAGTCAATGGGAATTTTCGGGCTCCTCTTACACCCCAGGGGTACAACTTACACCCCAATGTCATGTATGTTCTTACAGAGTCTACCACCCTCTTCAAATGTTATAACCCACATGTTTCTACAAAATCCTCGAGCGGAGCTATGACCCGTCAAAGTTCGGCGCAATGTTAAGTCAATGGGATTTTTTGGGTGATTTTTTGCCCCCCTTTCGGAAATCCTGCACCCGATCCCTTATAAAAGTCATAGCACACCTCTCCTCAATAAACCAGTCGATTTGAGCCCGCTTTCATGGGACTACGGCAAACCGTGCGGGACGAGTTACGCGCCGAAAAAACGTGCAGACATAAGAATAAAATATAACTAGATAGGTACATTTCCTGAAGAAAATGTGAGTGGTGCTTGCCGTGGCAAAATTCTGGAGATCATATATGATTATACTCCAAGCCAAAAGTAAAACGATCCAACTCCCGTGTCTCTACGATGTTCTGATGTGGAGATATAAGGCTGTGTTTATCCGGTTGCTAGGGTACTGTATTTGGTTGCTAGGGAGAAAATTGGCATCCACTAGTGATTATACTCCAAGCCAAAAGTAAAACGATCCAACTCCCGTGTCTCTTCGATGTTCTGATGCGGAGATATAAGGCTGTGTTTTTCCGGTTGCTAGGGTACTGTATTTGGTTGCTAGGGAAAAAAATGGCATCCACTAGTGATTACCCTCCGAGTCACGAGTCAAACGATCCAACCCCCGTGTCTCTACGATGTTCTGATGCGGAGATATAAGGCTTTGTTTACTCTGTTGCTAGGGTACTGTATTTGGTTGCTAGGGGAAAAAATGGCATCCACTAGTGATTACCCTCCGAGTCACGAGTCAAACGGTCCAAACCCCGTGTCTTTACAATGTTCTGATGCGGAGATATAAGGCTTTGTTTACTCTGTTGCTAGGGTACTGTATTTGGTTGCTAGGGAAAAAAATTGCATCCACTAGTGATTACCCTCCGAGTCACGAGTCAAACGGTCCAAACCCCATGTCTCTACGATGTTCTGATGCAGAGATATAAGGCTTTGTTTACTCTGTTGCTAGGGTACTGTATTTGGTTGCTAGGGAAAAAAATGGCATCCACTAGTGATAACCCTCCGAGTCATGAGTCAAACGGTCCAACCCCCATGTCTCTACGATGTTCTGATGCGGAGATATAAGGCTTTGTTTACTCTGTTGCTAGGGTACTGTATTTGGTTGCTAGGGGCGTGGCTTGGGAGTGGCCAATGATGCGCCCAGTGATTACACTCCGAGTCACAAGTAAAACGGTCCAACCCCCATGTCTCTACGATGTTCTGATGCGGAGATATAAGGCTTTGTTTACTCTGTTGCTAGGGTACTGTATTTGGTTGCTAGGGGCGTGGCTTGGGAGTGGCCAATGATGTGCCCAGTGATTACACTCCGTGTCACAAGTAAAACGGTCCAACCCCCGTGTCTCTACGATGTTCTGATGCGGAGATATAAGGCTTTGTTTACTCTGTTGCTAGGGTACTGTATTTGGTTGCTAGGGGCGTGGCTTGGGAGTGGCCAATGATGTGCCCAGTGATTACACTCCGAGTCACAAGTAAAACTGTCCAACCCCCATGTCTCTACGATGTTCTGATGCGGAGATATAAGGCTTTGTTTACTCTGTTGCTAGGGTACTGTATTTGGTTGCTAGGGGCGTGGCTTGGGAGTGGCCAATGATGTGCCCAGTGATTACACTCCGAGTCACAAGTAAAACTGTCCAACCCCCATGTCTCTACGATGTTCTGATGCGGAGATATAAGGCTTTGTTTACTCTGTTGCTAGGGTACTGTATTTGGTTGCTAGGGGCGTGGCTTGGGAGTGGCCAATGATGTACCCAATTGTTACACCCCTAGTCACAAGTAAAACGGTCCAACCCCCGTGTCTCTACGATGTTCTGATGCCGAGATATAACTGTTTGAATTTTATGTTGCTAGGGTGCTCAAAAGTGGTTGCTAGGGGCGTGGCTTAGTTAGTCTTTAAGGATCCTAAGATACTGATTGGATGCCTAAGTAAAATGAGCCCACCCCCATGTCTCTATGACACTGTGCTGCAAAGATATCCACCTGGGCATTTTATAATGGCAGTCTATGGGAGATGTTGCTAGGGTGCCCAAAACGGTTGCTAGGGTAACCTTACACCCCATTGTGGGGTACTTCCTGACAGAGTCTAGCACCCTCTTCAATTTTAGTAACCCACATGTTTCTATGAAATCCTCACTTGGACCTGTGACCTGTCAAATTTTTTTGGCAATGTTAGTCTATGGGATTTTCGCCCCATTGACTTTCCATTAGGGCACTTTTGGGCACCTCTTACACCCCAGGGGTACAACTTACACCCCAATGTGATCCATGTTCTTACAGAGCCTACCACCCTCTTCAAATGCTGTAACCCACATGTTTCTACAAAATCCTAGAGTGGAGCTATGACCTGCCAAAGTTCGACGCAATGTAAAGTCAATGGGACGTTTTCGGGAGGTTTTTCGCGCCCCTTTCGGAAATCATGCACCCGATCGCTTATAAAAGTCATAGCACACCTCTCCTCAATAATCCGGTCGATTTGAGCCCTCTTTCATGGCACTAAGCCAAACCGTGCGAGACGAGTTACGCGCCGAAAAAGTGTCCAGAAAAAGAAGAATAATAATAATAATATCTTTGAGGAATAGTAATAGTGATGCTTTGCATAAATGCAAGCACCACTAATAATAATAAGTATGCAAGATAGTAATAGTGATGCTTTGCATAAATGCAAGCACCACTAATAATAATAATAATAAGTATGCAAGATAGTAATACTGATGTTTTGCATAAATGCAAGCACCACTAATAATAATAAGTATGCAAGATAGTAATAGTGATGCTTTGCATAAATGCAAGCACCACTAATAATAACTAGATATTAAAGTTTGAAGACAAACTTTATGTTGGCTTGAAAAAGCGTAGCCTGAACAATTAAAACGGTTTGACAGAAGTTTAGTTTAGTAGGCAGTCTGGCAGTTAGTATGTTTAAGTATAAAGGTAGCATGATTAGCATGAAACTAGCATGATGTTAGCATGATTAGTATGAAGCTAGCATGATGTTAGCATGATTAGCATGAAGCTAGCATGATGTTAGCATGATTAGCATGAAGCTAGCATGATGTTAGCATGATTAACATGAAGCTAGCATGATTAGCATGAATCTAACATGATGGTAGCATGATTAGCATGAAGCTAGCATGATGCTAACATGATTAGCCCGAGGCTAGCATGATGCTAGCATGAATAGCATGAAGCTAGCATGATGTTAGCATGATTAACATGAAGTTAGCATGATGTTAGCATGATTAACATGAAGTTAGCATGATGTTAGCATGATTAGCATGAAGCTAGCATGATGTTAGCATGATTAGCATGAAGCTAACATGATGTTAGCATGATTAGCATGAAGCTAGCATGATGTTAGCATGATTAGCATGAAGCTAGCATGATTAGCATGAATCTAACATGATGGTAGCATGATTAGCATGAAGCTAGCATTATGCTAACATGATTAGCATGAAGCTAGCATGATGCTAGCATGATTAGCATGAAGCTAGCATGATGCTAGCATGATTAGCATGAAGCTAGCATGAAGCTAGCATGATTTGCATGAAGCTAGCATGATGCTAGCATGATTAGCATAAAGCTAGCATGATGCTAGCATTATTAGCATGAAGCTAGCATGAAGCTAGCATGATGCTAGCATGATTAGCATGAAGCTAGCATGATGCTAGCATGATTAGCATGAAGCTAGCATGAAGCTAGCATGATGTTAGCATGATTAGCATGAAGCTAGCATGATGTTAGCATGATTAGCATGAAGCTAGCATGATTAGCATGAATCTAACATGATGGTAGCATGATTAGCATGAAGCTAGCATGATGCTAACATGATTAGCATGAAGCTAGCATGATGTTAGCATGATTAGCATGAAGCTAGCATGATGCTAGCATGATTAGCATGAAGCTAGCATGATGCTAGCATGATTAGCATGAAGCTAGCATGAAGCTAGCATGATTAGCATGAAGCTAGCATGATGCTAGCATGATTAGCATGAAGCTAGCATGATGCTAACATGATGGTAGCATGATTAGCATGATTAGCATGAAGCTAGCATGATGCTAACATGATGGTAGCATGATTAGCATGAAGCTAGCATGATGTTAGCATGATGGTAGCATGATTAGCATGAAGCTAGCATGATGCTAGCATGATTAGCATGAAGCTAGCATGATGCTAGCATGATTAGCATGAAGCTAGCATGAAGCTAGCATGATTAGCATGAAGCTAGCATGATGCTAGCATGATTAGCATGAAGCTAGCATGATGCTAGCATGATTATCATGAAGCTAGCATGAAGCTAGCATGATTAGCATGAAGCTAGCATGATGCTAGCATGATTAGCATGAAGCTAGCATGATGCTAACATGATGGTAGCATGATTAGCATGATTAGCATGAAGCTAGCATGATGCTAACATGATGTTAGCATGATTAGCATGAAGCTAGCATGATGTTAGCATGATGGTAGCATGATTAGCATGAAGCTAGCATGATGCTAGCATGATTAGCATAAAGCTAGCATGATGCTAGCATGATTAGCATGAAGCTAGCATGAAGCTAGCATGATGCTAGCATGATTAGCATGAAGCTAGCATGATGCTAGCATGATTAGCATTAAGCTAGCATGATGCTAGCATGATTAGCATTAAGCTAGCATGATGCTAGCATGATTAGCATGAAGGTAGCATGATGCTAACATGATTAGCATGAAGCTAGCATGATGCTAGCATGATTAGCATGAAGCTATCATGATGCTAGCATGATTAGCATGAAGCTAGCATGATGCTAGCATGATTAGCATGAAGCTACCATGATGTTAGCATGATTAGCATGAAGCTAGCATGATGTTAGCATGATTAGCATGAAGCTAGCATGATGCTAGCATGATTAACATGAAGCTAACATGATGGTAGCATGATTAGCATGAAGCTAGCATGATGTTAGCATGAATAGCATGAAGCGAAGATGATTTAGTATGAAGCTAGCATGATTAGCATGAAGCTAGCATGATGCTAGCATGATTAGCATGAAGCTAGCATGATTTAGCATGATGTTAGCATGATTTAGCATGAAGTTAGAAAGATTTATTATGCAATTAGCATAAAGCTAGCATGAAACTAGCATGAAGCTAGTATGACTTAGCATGGAGCTAGCATGAAGCTAACATGACCCAAAGACCCAACCCCCATGTCTCTATGATGTTCAGATCCAGAGATATAAGGCTTCGTTTATTATGTTGCTAGGGTGCTCATATTTGGTTGCTAGGGGCGTGGCTTAATACCTCAATAAGAATCCTAAGAGACTGATTGGATTCCTGAGTAAAATGAGCCCACCCCTATGTCTCTATGACACTCTGGTGCAAAGATATCCATCTGGGCTTTTTATAATGGTAGTCTATGGGAGAGGTTGCTAGGGTACCCAAAATTGTTGCTAGGGGCGTGGCTTAATAGCTTTGGGGTGATCCTAAGAGACTGATTGGATGCCTGAGTATA
The DNA here is from genome assembly GCF_030506205.2 of Paramisgurnus dabryanus. Lineage (NCBI taxonomy): Eukaryota > Metazoa > Chordata > Actinopteri > Cypriniformes > Cobitidae > Paramisgurnus > Paramisgurnus dabryanus. Next base: position 41,650,354 of record NC_133343.1, on the reverse strand, counting down.
ATGAGCCCACCCCCATGTCTCTACGACATTCTAAAGTGAAGATATTCCATCTGGGACGCTTTTATTCCCTTTTATGGGCATGTTTCCTGCCCCATTATAAGTCAATGGGAAATTTTGGGGGCCTCTTACACCCCAGGGGTACAGCTTACACCCCATTGTTAGGTATGTTCTTACACAGCCTGTCAGCCTCCTTAAATGTGGTAAGCCACAAGTTTCTACAAGTTTCTCACTCGCAGCTATGACCCATCAAAGTTTGTCTCAATGTTAAGTCAATGGAAATTTTGGGGTGTTCGAGCCCCCCGTTTAGGAATTCGGAAGGTCCCATCAGTTAGAAAAGATATAGCACACTAAGTCAGACCAGTCTGAAGGTACGTGGAAAATTTGGTGCATGTAGCTTGAAAGCTCTAGGACGAGTTAGTGTCGAAAATTTAGTCTCAGAAGAAAGCGGAATAATAATAATAACTAGATAGAAAAGTTCGTCGGAACAAACTTTATGTTGGCTTGAGAAAGCCTAGTCTGAGAGTAGAGTTTGACAACTAAGCATGAAGTTGATTTAACATGAAGTTATTATTATTTAACATGAAGCTAGCATGAATTAGCATGACGCTCAAATGATGCTGTTAGCATTATTTTACATGAAGCTAACGTTATTTAGCATGATTTTACATTTTCTCGCTTTTTATTCAGTCAGAAATAAAATACACTGCTGAACAATAGCCACTATAGTCAAGAAGCTTTATTGTCCTCTATAGCAGTGCAGTACACAGTAGGCTAAATTATGTACTGACTTTTTGAATTTTGACATTTGTGTCAAAATAAGAAAATAAATTTTAAAGCAGCAGTCAATATGTATGTTGTGCCAAAGGAGATATAAGAAAAAGATAAAGATAAATGATCCACAGTTTAACCCCGACAGACTGGTGTTGTGCACCCATGAAGTCTGGGTATTTTGAAATAAACATTCAAAACTGTGGTTAAATAAAAGTGTACATCACTATTATAAATTATGTTTTAGTAATGTGAATTAATATTATTGCGGCAATATTGTGTGTGTTGCATTTTGCTTTTATATTTTTGCTTTGTATATTAAGGTTGGTGAATTTTACATACTGTTGGATAGATTATTCTGCATCAATGTGTTATATTTTCTTAAATAAAAAAATTATAAATCTGTCACCATATTTATTTTTAAAAGTCTGATAGGTCTTAGCTGTTGTGTCGTGCTGACAAGCATAGTGGGTGGGAACAGCAAATGATTTGAACGTCTCATTTCAGTTCACCTTGTGGCCTTCTGCCATCTTCAAATATCGAGCCTTGCCTTCAAAGTCCGTGGTCTTAAATGGATCAAGCCCCTGAATTGGGATGCACCCTGTGACTCACTTTAGGAGTAAGTCATGACCACACCCATTGCGGCATTACAAATAAAACATCAGAAATACCACTTCATTTAAGAAGGCAGAAAATTTTAATGGCATACTGGATAAATCTACAGGGACAAAAAGATAATCATCCCATTAAGGAAGTCCTGAATGACTGTTGGGAAATTCTAAATGGAACCGGAAAAGGCTAGATAAGAATGGGTTAATGAACTTGGTCTAGAATCAATATCGTCTGCACCAGTAGTGGCAGTATTTCCAATTCCACCCTGGATAGAAGACCAACCAGAAATAGACATACTACATGAGAACAGAAGGGAAATGAATAACGTGACCAGTTTAATTACATATGTCGATGATTATATTAAAAATGCATATTATTAATTTTTTCGAATTTATACAGATGGATCAAAAAATTCAGAGACTGGAAAGATTGACGCGAGAAAAGTAAGGTAGGATGAAATAATAATGGTACTAGAGTGGGTGTATGAATTTAGACCTAATAAAGTACTTGTATGTTCTGATTCAGTGGCAGTCATTTTGAGTTTACCATCAATGGAAACAAATAGAACTGACATTTTAATTGAAATCATGATTAGGTTATACAGTTTACAACAGATGAATATATAATAGTTCAATTTATGTGGGTACCTGCACATGTGGGAATCAGGGTAATGAGGAAGCAGACAAAATTGCCAAAGAATCAATAATATGGCAGAACCAACTACACTCATTTGATCAGAAGAATTTTTTTATTTTAGAAGCATGTAATAAGAAATGGCAAACGGTTTGGGATTCATGTCAAACAGGACGACACTATTACAAGGATCAAAAAACATAAAGAAAATAAAAATAACTAAATCATACATAACACATTATAGGGAAACACAATACCAGCCATTGTGATGTGTGTTTAACAGAAGAAACTGTAACATGTTTTGAAGATATGTAAAGAAATAGAAAGAAGGATTCTAAAGGAAGAATTACAAGCAATAGGATCTAAGGAATTCAATATATGTACCTTTTTAAACAACGGTCCAAAATCAGGAAGTCAAATGTATGCAATTTTGAGATTTATAAAGAATAGTGGGTTATATCAGTGGTTCTCAAACTGGGGGCCGGGGCAGGGGGGGCGCGAGATGGTGCCAGGAGGACCCCAGTTTTATGACATTTTATAAAATACATTCATTTATAATGAATTCTGTGTAATTAAACCTAAAAAATAATAAGCCAACTAACCAACAGCACTACTACGTATAATTTAATGTTTTGTTTAATTAAAATATTACATTTTAGAACTGTTTTTGTCATAAATTTTCTTTTGGGTGGCCGCGAAAGAATGCACTGTACACAAGGGGGGCCGCACCCTGAAAAAGTTTGAGAACCACTGGGTTATATAATAGGATATAGAAGAGGTAGATCATTCTATTCACACTCCATACAGTAGGTGACGGTATGCACCTTGTTGGTTCGCAACCCGCCATTAAACCAAAAGAAGAAGAAGATGAAGCCATCCATTACTCATATGCGCAAGGTATACAGTAGGTGGCAGTAATACTCATAAGGAGTGAGCGGCCATTAAACGGAAAGAAGAAGAAGATGATGAAACCACATGCACCACGTGCACGGCCGCAACTACCAAACAAATAGGTATGTAGATGTTAAATATTGCATTACTTTTCTTATTTATGTGACGTAAAAGTAGGGATGCACCGAAAGGAAAATTCTTGACCGAAGCTGGATAAAATTAAAAACTCAATCGAAGGCCGAATATGTTTTTTCCATTATGCCCATTTTCTCGCCATTGCACAAGTTACATTCAGAATGTAATTTTTACTATATTTATTTCACATTATTTAACATTGTTAACATTCCAGATGTAGGGCATTTAAACCTGGTCACTAGGTAATATCGATAGATTGTTAAAAACTGTTTTAATTACATGCTACCACATAAATTAGTCTTAGTTAAACAGATATTAAGCCGAAATTCTATTCCCGCGCAAAATGCAAATAACTTCAGCACTGTATATTGAGCAGTGCCCACACATGCACGATTAAGTTATTGTTACGAGCAGAAAGAGAGATTGCGGTAAGATTGACAGATGACAGAGTCTAGCAGTCTAACTAAAGGCTTATTATTAATAAATGTTTCATTTCTCGTTTAATGTAAGCGTGTTTGTCATTGAAGGACTTTGCTGATTTTAGGAAGTTTTTATTTTGCACTGCTGACGCCTAACATGAGATGAAGACCTAACGTTAAAGTCTTTCTTTCTCTTTGCTTGTGCATTCAGCACACAAATACCCGGGATTGCCGCAGTGTATTTCTTATATACTGTATGTTGTCAGGTTGTTTTAAAATTCGATTATAAACGAAAGTTGTAGAGCTGTATGTTTTCGCGTCTTTCCCGTTTTAAAATACTTTCACCAACGTGATTGCTGCATTTGCGCATCTCTCATGCTCCGCTGGTTGATATTTGATCACGTCATCAAATACCTCATTATTCGGTAAAATGTATTCGGCCTTTTCACTGTTTTGGCCGGATGCCGATTTTTTTTAGGAGGATTAATTTCGGTTGCCGAAAATTCGATGCATCCCTGTGTAAAAGTAGAACTAATGGCACCAGTCTGTTTGCGATGTTACAAGTCATCTGGCAACACATCAAATTCTTCACTTGCTCATCCTTAAAATCCATATTTATACTGTGATAAAACAGAATTCAGAAATGTTGTGGAACAGCTGGACAGAAGATATGAGGTCAAGTGCAAAAAACTTTTTAGATACAGAGTTTGTTTGTCTTAATATTTTTTTATTAGTTTATTTGTAACCTATGGTACCACTCTAGTACCAATACATATTACAATACTGGTGTTGAAGATTAAGCTGATTTAAGACGTGTACGAAGTGTTTTAATAGTTGTAGTGCATTTTTAAAATCCTTGGTGTGAAATGATGAACCAAAATCAAACATTACCATGCAAAGCCTGGATATAGGCAGCCTGATGGCTTTAGCATATTATAATTTTGGAAGGGTATTGTGACACTGAAGACTAATGCTGCAACTTAAGCTATGATTACTGGAATAAATGCTGTAAATTTTAAAATATTATTCGCATAAAAACAGAATTTTTTTCTGCATTGTTTTTGATGAAATGCATCCTTAGTAAGCACAATACACTTAATCAAAACATTAAAATGGCTGTTCCAATGCATTATTATTTATATACAAATACTGGCATGATTCTGTGTTTTTCACGTTTATGCCTTTAATTGGCATAAATGTGTATTTTTTTTCAGCTTTGACTATAAACGAAACAGAAATTACATGACACTGCTAGTGCTTCTATGTAAACACACTTGCCTCAAAAAAGTGCAGGAGACAAATTTACATTTGTACATCAGAATACAAGTTATTCTATACCTATGGTTTAAGTGCTTATTTACATGTAATTTTTGAGTTTTTATTGATTACATTTTATTTATTGTTTTTCTGCTCTGGTATGTTGTTTTCATGACTTGCAGTGAGAGTGTTCACATTTGGAGTATGGGTTACCATACCTGAAAAAACATGTCACACTTTTACTGTTTTATTTCACTTTAATAATTACCATTTATCATGTATTTTAATATCAAAGGCAACAATTACAATTCATTTACTTATTGATAAAAAATGCATAGTCTAAAAATAGCTTTAAATAATAAATAATAAAAAAATCATTAATAATTGAGGAGAACAAATAGTGTGTTGATAATAATAACTTATAAGGGACTGCATATAACAGCAAATACTATGTAACCAAAAGAACCATCAAGAACACAAAACAAAATACAGTCAAAATGATTGTCAAAAACATAACATAACACAAACTTAACATGTTAATTGTATTAATGCCTTATTTATTTTTACTTTTCTAGGGATTCACTGTTTTTGGATGGATCCACGAATTCGGCTGTATCGCCTGGATCCACAGATTTAGTGGTCTCGATTGGATCCATCGTTTCTGCTGACACAGTTGGACCTAGGGGCTCAACACTTAGCACACGGTTGTTAATATGTGTGACTCTTATTTTTATTGGCAGTTGTTGGAAGAGGTCATCGGTGTTGCCTGAGTAAAATTGGCTTGGCACAATGTAATGCTCTAATTCACTGTCTACCAGAGTGATCATATTGCCGCTATCCTCTGACACGGCAATGATCTCCAGATCTGCCTTGAGGATCTGCCGCTCAACAATCTGGAAAAAGATTTACACTTCATGTTAAGGTAAGATTCTTGCAAACATAAAAAAATATTTAAATGTTCTGTAAGCCATGTTAGAAACCCTAACGGATATTAACCATGTTTTTTTTGTGGTAAAAGTGTAGTGTGTATGTGTGTATATATGTATGTACACACAGACAGACAGACAGACAGACACAGACAGACAGACAGACAGACAGACAGACAGACACAGACAGACAGACACAGACAGACAGACACAGACAGACACAGACAGACACAGACAGACACAGACAGACACAGACACAGACAGACAGACAGACAGACACACAGACACACACACACACAGACAGGCACGCACGCACGGACAGACAGACAGACAGACAGACAGACAGACAGAGACAGACAGACATAATATATATAAGAGCTGGCAAAAAAAAATCTGGCTTCTCCGATTCTCATGCGTGTGTCATCAGTAAAGCCTGTTAGTAGTAAACCACTATCATCTGCTTTCAGATGGAGCTGCATTTACTGCACAGAGCCGTATTTCACCGAAAGCTATTCAAAATCGCGTTCAAAATCATGGAAGATTTTCTTTGATTATGAATTTTCTTATGATTTTCTTTGATATTTTGCCTAGCTTCTTGGTGAAATACAACTCTGTGTAATATATGCTGCTCCATCTGAAAGCAGGTGATGGTGATCTACTACTAATCACCGAACTGGCTTTACTGATGAGACACGCATGAAATTCGCAGGCAATTTTTTTTTTTTTTGCCAGCGTTAATATTAATTTATAGTGATTACTATTAGCAAAGCCTTGGTTCTTTTGTGGTGACCATGGTTTTACTACAGTACCATTTGTCAGATTTGACAAATAATTAGACATGGCTCAACAGTTCTTATAATAGTTCTCCAAATAACTAAAATAACACATCAGATGGAGAGTCTCATACTTGGTATTTTTTTAGGGGCACTAGCCCAGATAACAGAGGAAAATATTTCAAAAGATAATGAAGTTCTTAAAAATATTTTTTTTATTACAATAATAACCAATTGAACATTCTATTAACACTGATTTGTAACATTACAGTTTCCTTAAGTATAGAATGTAACTTAAAGGTTACAACAACTTTACAAACAGCATCGCTAGCTTTACTTATTAATAACCAAATTGACTTTCTCTCATTAAATTGTGGTTTAATCCTCTTTTACTGAGATTCTGAGAGATTTAATGTTTTTTATCTTTAGTTAATATCATTTATGACTGGAAGTCAGTAATTTGTGTTATCTTTTTACAGTGCTTGTTAAGAGCAGGACTTAGAATGTTTAAAAGAGTGCTGCAGGAACTTTTACATAACATTCTATATACATTAATGAAACTGGACATTTATATGTTCTTGTATAATTTTTCTCTTAAAGGTTCTCTGGATTACTACAATAGCAGAGCCCACACCCCAGTGAATGGCTAGGATGAGTAAATTTATATAGATTTAAATTAGGGATGCGCCGATACCACTTTTTTGGAATACGAGTACGAGTACTTGCATTTCAGTACTTGCCGATACCGATACTGAGTACTTAATAAAAAACATGATTCAAATTTACAGGTAACAGCTTTAGTCATATAATTTAACAAAAAAACAAGTGACTAGTTTTCCAGTTTGTTGTAAACTCTGCCTCTTTGGACAACACAAGAGGCATTAACCCCTTACACGCCACTCAAACATAGACATTTCTCAGACAGTGGTATCGATCCCTGGTATCGGGGGACTTTTAACGAGTACGAGTACTTTAGAAAATGTGGTATCGAGGCCGATACCCGATACCAGTATCGGTATCGATGCATCCCTAATTTAAATTGATTAGTTTTTGTGTAACTGTTGCTATATTTAAATAACCAAGGCCCTGTTCACACCTACACAGGTATGTTAAAAACCATAACTTTTTTTATGCAGTTTGGCCATTTGTCCACATGCAACTGCAGTATGAAGCGACTGAAAAAAATCCTGCTAGCCATGGTTATTTTGAGATAAACATCAGTTTAATTTTAGTCAGTTATTTTTCGATGATTTCAATCTTTGGCATGGCTGTATTTATCAAACAAATCAAGGTTATATTTTCACAGGATGTTCTTTACATTATGTAGGATGTATGTTTTTGCTCTGTTTGGGTAACATTTGATTTAAAGATCTTTAAATGAGCTTGATGCCTGTGTCTAAAAAGCAACAAGAAGTTGTGAATCATATTGTGTACCTTGACCGTTGTGTAATTAGAGGAGTCAAATTTTCCTGTGCCATTTGGCCTTATATTTCCTCTTAGGTGACTGATCTCCACCTTGTCTCCTGCATACAACTCTTCCAAAGCGTTTTCTCTCCACAGTGAGACCTCATGGACTTTGGAGCCACATCTTAGACTGAGGTCAAGAATGGGAATCTGGCCCCGAGTCATCCTGACTACTTGCACCTGAAAAACGGCAGCCCAGTGTCACAAATTAGGACAAAGCTAAAGTACTTTTTAGACTGGTACAACAATTCCCAACATTGATCTTTGAAGTATTACTTATAGGGGCATTTTGATCTCTAAAATGTGTTTTAGGGAACACTAGGAATGTAATTGAGAAACACAAGTACAATGGCTTGGTTGTCTTGGTTGGGTACATTAGGATATTGTACTTAACATTCAATTAAGCTTTTGAAATGACTTACTTTTTCAACTATTCCCAGCAGACTCATATAGCTGGTGCATTTGAAAATGTCCTCCTCTTCACCAGTCATACACGCCGAAGGAGGAAGGAGTGCCTGCTTTGCCATCTTTTCTACCTCCTCCGGAAAGACCAGTGGTATTCGTCTGCTTATTGTTGTTTTTTGATTGACAAACAAGCATGCCCGCCCAAATTTGGTAGAGAGGACGTAGTCCTTCACTACATAGGACACACCCTCTTTAAACTCTGGGTCACTCCCGATTTTCACTGACAGATAAACTGTCAGTCCATCAGTTAGTGCACACATTGTACTAATCTTATATGCTCCCACATGAATTTTGTTTTCTTCTATAACAAAAGTCAAAGCTTTTTGACTTCTGCGTGTTGCAACACACTTAACTTGAAGTGGTGCTTGGCGACTGTAGGGAGCCATCCTTAGATAAATCTAAAAAGAAAAAAAAGACAAAGTTATTGTTTAAATAAATTGTAAATAGTTTCAACGTTTAATGTTTGTAATAATAAAACTCTGATTTTCAAAAGGTTTTTGTGTGACACTAGTGATATAGTTTTTAATTTCTGACAGGGTAATGCACATGGCAAAGACTTACAGCTACATTGCGTTTTCAGGAGTTATAAATGGACCAACTGGTTTATTTAAATTTGTATCAATAAGTGTTAACTCTTTCCATACCATTTACAATTTATATCATTAAGAGAAAGCGCTTCCCTGTCAATGACAAGCTTTAAAGGAATAGTTCACCCAAAAATGAAAATTCTGTCATCATTTACTCACTGTCGTGTTGTTACAAACCTGTATAAATTTGTTCTGATGAACACAAAGGAAGAAACCAAACCGTTTGTGGACCCCATTTACTTGCATAGTATTATTTTTCCTCACTATGGAAGTAAATAGGGTCAACCAAAAGTTTGGTTACAAACATTCTTCAAAATATCTTCCTTCGTGTTCATCAGAACAAAGAAATGTAAATGGGTTTGTAACGACAAAAGAGTAAATGATGACAGAATTTTCATTTTTGGGTGAACTATCCCTTTAATGGCAAGCCATATTTCCGATATTATCCGCTAGGTGGCGCTCTTAAACTTATAAAACACATGAAGTGTTTATGCATTTAGAAAGACTAAAAACTTTGTGTTAAAAATGAGATATTTCTTCTGAATCTGATCTCTTTTCCCAAAAGAAAGAAACATTTCGAGGTGATTAAAAAGAGAATGAAATGAAAGAAAATAGGATGAATTGTGGTTTTTTTTGTTTGTTTAAAAGCAGAGGGTCTATTCTTACATTTGCTAATATTGTATATTTATAGAAGAAAATTTTCTGGAAGCCATTAAACTTTGTGAAAATCAAAAAATACTGGTGGGGAAAGAGTTAAAAGGATTTGAGGATGTCATGGTAGTAATGACAGATGACAAGACACTCCATGATAGGACAAAACTGCTTTATGAGGCACTCCCCAATGTATAGTTAATTTGAGAGACCCTTGGTTCCCCCAATACAATTGAATATTGTCCATGCTTGATTATTTACACTAAATTACACTAACGGGCCCATTATAAGCATTTTAGTTGTAGCAGTGTTAAGGGTTTCTTGAGAACACACTAAAACCTTGCATTAGAAGTAGATAGTGATTGTCAAAACATTTTAGAGTCAACTAAACAAGTCTTGCACCAAATGCCTGAAAGTTGGCAACCCTGATATATATAAAATATTTAATAAAAGTCAAGCTTTCATTTAATGTGCTCCTGGGGGCCCCTGGGTCCCTAAGTATTGACATATTGGTGCCTCCAAGCACTAACGTGAATCTGGTTGAATGACTATAATAAAATATATTGTCACTAATAACTACTTCAACAGTTATTTGTAAAGTATCTCATGAAAATGTAACCCGTCAGTATCTTGTCAACTGTCATACAGTCTTTATAACCGTTAAAAAGTTTCCTGTCAGAGACTTTCCTGTCAGGGACTATCGTGTCAAACACACGACATTATATGTCTTAAATATGATTAGAAAACATATTACACAATGGTGAAAAGTTCGTTTTGTGGCTATACTAACTTCCCAGAATAATTTATTTAATTAATTGTAATTTATTCATTGTTTTAAGTTAACGTTACCTCTGAAAAGTCCGGTAGGTGGCAGCAGACTGGAGATGTGCGTGCGCTCTGACTGACAGTTGTGAACGCGCTGTTCCAGGCTCCAGATGTGAGCGCGCTGTTCTAGATGTGCGCGCGCTGTTAGAGGTTACCAGTATTTTTTATTTTTATAATTTTTATATAACATGTATAATATATATTTAATATTTCTTCAACGTTAAGCATGCCCAGCCCAGTTTGAAGTACAACAAACACCTTTTTCAGTTTTTAACACTACTTTTGAACAAAAACAAGCAACAAAACATTAATAACATTTCAAATAAATATATTAGAGATGAAAGTATATGTAAGAAAAATTAAAAACTGGAACCCAAAGTGCTTAAACAGGAGGCCAATGACAGACCGGAATATTCTGGATTCATCCGGTCCGACGCGCTTCATTGCTTCAGGTGCGTAGTCTAAGCTGTCTGACGTTAATTATTAAGTTAAGTAATTAAAATGCGTGTTAGTTGACAAATAAGATGCAGTTAATTCATTTATTTGATTATAATTTTAAAAAACGGCAAAACATGAATAAAATATTAACAGTTTAAGCATTATCACAATTTGTATCTGTAAGTACAGGAGACGTGTGTAACGGTGGTTCTTTCGATGAAAACATGATTCGTTGTTTTGGCATAAACAGGAGCAAAAAGCACAATTTAATATGCCGTATGAGTCTCGGCTGTATGGATGTGACTATACAATGTCTATCGGAATCCCTAGCTTTGCACATTAAGAAAAATATTCATGTGTTCTCCTGGGAGGCAATAAAGTATACGTTTTACGTTCATATCTGAATATTTTGCCAGATGTTTAGTGTCATTACACAAATTAGCCTGAGGGTGTCGCTCTGAGGTAGGTTGACCGGCTCTAATAGTAGAGTGTAGTCATTTTGTATTTGAAATTCATTTAAAACGTTATGAGTTGCTGAAAATTCAAGAGAGGCAGGCAAACAAAGTTATATAAATTATCAGAACAATGTGTATGCGGAACCGGTATATAAAACACAATATTATTAATATTCAAGTATTTTTCATATTTGTCTTTATTTGGTTGTCCACAAATCAGAAGGTTGGTGATCTTATCCCCAGTTCCACCTGGCCAAGTGTCGAAGTGTCCTGCCAACATTTTCACTGGCCCCACAAAAAAAAAAAGATTTCAGTGTCACATATTCAAAATAATAATTTAAAAGTCAAATTTAATTGTATACACATTTTATTTATCATTAGTTAAGACAATTGGCAATTTTAAATGTATACTCTAATTCTGAAATTTCATAAGAATACATACAGATAAACAGCCACAGGTAGAAAATATATTTTAGTGACAATACTGTTTACTGGCCTCAGCATCTCACGCTGACCATGGGCCACCAGGCCTTGGAGAGAACCATAAGCATTGGTAACGTTCAGGTTGATCTGGACCCAGCTCTTACCTTCAGCTTTTCTGCAAAAGTTAGCTCCTTTAACAAAATGAACAAATCGGAACAGCTTTAAATAGCCACCCAAGTTCAGAAATAGATGAGAACACAGAGTTGCAATGATTCAAAACTTTTGTTCTGGAAAAAAGAAAAACATGTTTATTTATTGATTTAATAAACATGCTTTTATGATGCAGAGGTGACTTTTTTCTGTCGCTACTGCTGTTTCCTGAGTGGCCGCTTGCCTTCAGATATTTTGCTTTTGTCCACAGGGTAAAATTTTATTTAGTTCTGTGATAAGAAGTGTCATCAGGTTGCAAACAAAAGTTATTTCAAACACTTATAATAAAAAACAATTGTCATATGTTGATGCTCATGGCTTTTACTGCAAAATTAACCAATTACTCAGCAGACAAACTAATACCACGTAGTTACTTTTAAAAACATTTTTAATAGTTAATAATAGAAACAAATGAATGTTATACATGCCTGTTAATTATGTAATCTTTTCTTCCTTAGGCTTCTTTGTGAACAGGTTGTTGCTGCTGCTTCTGTAAGTATTTGATTGACAGCCTGACAGATTTTTAGTATTTGCATTGTTATAATGCTAAAAACCCTCAGTCCAAAACACATAAAGATGAGATGAAGAACATGCAAATACATTGTATTGTAGTTTTTTGTCATTCACTTTACTTAACCCCTTCAGACCAGCTTTTTCCAGTATTTAATCAGTGTGCCTGATTTTGATTGGTTGATCAGCATCTTTATTGGTTTGAACCACAAAACATGTAATGTCTATTGCAGTGGACACAGCGTCAAAAGGGGTTAAATTGTAAAATGCCCATTCATTATACAGACCAGTGTAATATTTGATTTATGTACTACCCCCCGCCCCCCCCCCATGCAATTATGTATAAAATCTTGCCAGGGACTTGCCAGGTGACTGCATCCTTTGCAGTATATTCTTTTAACTGTCTTTGACATTCTCAGTATTTGCACATATAAAATAGTAATCTATAGCAGCTTTTTACAACATACAATAATCTCGTTTGGTAATTGCTTACCATAACGTTTTTAAGTGTTAGATCAAGATTGTTTTTTTCATTTGCCTTTCAGATTTCACCTCATCCTCCACTGACCCCGTCCTACAGTGGGGCAACGTGTAGCCATTGGCATCTTCAGTTCAAGGTAAATTTATGTGTTCCGCTTCATTAAAGGCACAATTTGTAAACTTTATGGAATAAAATACAGAAAAACACTAGAACAATGTTATATATTTTGACCTATGTACATAAACATTGTAAAATCTTTGCAACATTGTTGTAGTTTTAAATCATCAAATCCACGTTCTCTTGATTTTCACACATAACTACATTGTGAAAACAAAGTTTCATAGCTTAAATTAACAGCTGGACTGTGCAAGAAAACAAAATGTGCCTTTTTCCTACAGTAGAGGACATCTTTATCTCCATCTATGTAAGAATTGTTTTTACATTCAATAGTGTTTCACCCAAAAATGCATTTCAAACCAATGTTATATAGCTATATGCAGAAAATATCATGTCTTCAGATGCAAAAACCTTTAAGGGGCCAGTCACACCAAAAGCGCTTTAAACGTTTGCAAACGCAAGGCGCGACGCACTGCCTTTAAAAAAAAAAAGAGCAGTGCGACACAGCTTTTCATATTGCTAAGCAACCCCCGAGTCAGCTGTCTTGTCAATCAAATATTGAAGCGTGAGCGCTCTTTTGCTGTTAAAGGAATAGTCTACTCATTTTCAATATTAAAATATGTTATTACCTTAACTCTCCCCTCATTCGATTGGACAATGTAAAGACGCAAATGACGTCGGGCGCTTCTCCGCTCTAAGCACTCCTTCAAAAACGCGTGCGCGGCAGGCGGCAAAAACCGCAAGCCGCTCGGCGCGCATAAACAGCGCGCAAACGCGCCCTGCCCATAGAATATCATTCAAAGAAGGCGCCTGCAACTGCCATAAACGCTTTTGGTGTGACTGGACCCTAAGTCTGTGTGACATCATTTTTTTAAATGAGGATTTTTATTAGGCTCTTACACTTACACTGTTTAGGTTTTTTATTATTATTTTTATTATATATGTCATTACTTCCTTTTCTGAAAGTTTGATCAATTGTGCATATAGTGACATGTGCAACAGATTCATATACTGTAGTTTAATGCAAATTCAGAATTCAGACAATTGTACCTGTAAAATGAAATCAAAACTGCACATTTTAAGTTCTTAGTTAATTTCTTAGTTATTTCTTGGAGTGAATTTATTATTAAAGTATTTGTCAGTAATAGCTATTTTGGAGAAAATGTGAATAATTGCACTGCATAGAACAGGTATTTCTAAAATGGGTTGAGGCTTTAATTAAGCAGACAAAAAACTTGTTTTATGAACATGCGTGCAGATATCATTTCATCAATATTATAATCAGATTTTAATGTTGGGATTAGCAGGTTTTGCATCTGAAGTCTTAATATGTTAATAACTGTATTTTGTATTTGTTATTACACTACTGTCATTTATACAGTAAGTAACCATTTTAAAAAATATCTATATTTTTCTCTTATTATCTTTAATAGTGTTAGTATTATTGTAATATTAGTGTAATTGACTGATTAGTAAAGTTTATGTAATTAACTTGTGTGTTCTCTCTCTCTCTCTCTGTCTCTCTCTCTCTCTGTCTCTCTCTCTCTGTCTCTCTTTCTCTCTGTCTCTCTCTCTCTCTCTCTCTCTCTCTCTCTCTCTCTCTGTCTCTCTTTCTCTCTGTCTCTCTCTCTCTCTCTCTCTCTCTCTCTGTGTGTGTGTGTGTGTGTGTGTGTGTGTGTGAGAGTGTGTGCATTCTGTAGTGTCTTTTACTGTCCTGTCCTGTCCTATCTATTCATTTTAGCTCAAAATTTAATCTCGCTCTACCTCTCATCTATTTTATTCTTTCTCTTCCTAAACCAAAAAGAAACTGGCTGCTATCCTCAAACGCTGCTGCACTGCTTGCTGCACTGGTTACTGCTTTGATATCGCATCTTAAAAAATAAAGAGCCAGAACCACCAAACATACTTAAAACCCCAAAAGCTATTTGAAAAACTCGAAAAAAGCTTGATTCTGAAAAGTGTGACTGTAAAAAGCTTGACTGTAAAAAGCTTGACTGTAAAAAGCTTAAACATCAGACCCAGGTAAGAAAAGTTTCAGATTCCACAGATTTCAGATTCAGATAGACTGAAAGGAAAATTTCTGGATTTCGCCAGGTTGGAATATCAACTGTTTTAAATCATCTTCTTGATTAACGTAACATTAATTAATTTAACATTGTTTTCCATATATCTGATTTTATACGCATCATCTGTGTGTTCTATATATAAAGAATCAGTAAATATAATATAATAATAGTTGTATCTATTACTAAACTACATATTTGCTTAATTGCCAGTATTGAAACTTCACCATGCCAAGGAAGGGAAAGAGAAGTGAATCTCAGAAACAGCGCAGAAAGCCAGAAGTTTCATTTGGCACCAACAACCGTACCAACTCTGTATCAGGTATGATTGATGCCAACCCATATGTTCTGTCTGTTGTAGCATCTCATTGTCAAAGCGATCCAAGGTATAACATTTACTCCAGAGGCCGCCAGTGTACATGCAACTCTTTAATGTTCCTAGCAGCACATAATGAGCGTAATGATCTACACAGTTTCGATCTAGATTGTATTTTACAGAAAGGTGATGCAGTCTACACTAGTGTCAAACAATCACTCCAGAGCAAAGGACATTTTGTGGATAGTTTTTTAAATTTTGACGAGCTACCAAACCAAATTGAAACAAACTTGTGCTGGTATAACATCATTAAACATCCCCAGAGGTTTGGATTTCTGAATGATAGACCTGCTTTAAGTGGGTATGAAAATCTTGAGAATACTCTGCAATGTCTTAGAAGTGGTGTTAGAGATATGCTGTTCCTATGTGGAGAATACTGTGTTGCTCTGTTCAGAGATCGTTCAGGTAGGTTTGGTTATTTTGATTCTCACTGCAGAACACCAGAAGGCATGACTGCTGATGACAGCACAGGTACAGCAGTGATGTTGACCTTTTTTCATTTAGAAGACTTGATAGAGCGGCTGCTGCTTTTGTTCCAAGGGTGTCTTCAAATAAGTGACCAGGAACAATTTGATCTGCTGCCTTTATCATTCATAAACCCAACAGCTGCAAGTTGTGTAAACACTCAAGTACAAGCAGATGTCTCTTGTAAAAATACAGCTCTGTCAGATGTTGAACAATCTAGGTCTGCTGATATGTTACAACATCAGCCACCTGAGACTAATATTAATGTAGCCACACCAACCAATGCACAAAACAGCTCGAATGAAAAAGATAAAATGGAAGTTGTAGCTACCGTCACTCAGAATGATGAAGGATATAAAATTGTATCACTTATACAGTCACAGGATAAAATTACATTCTTATCTCCAAATCACCACTCAACTAATCAGCAGTCAAATAAACTGAACAAGTTTCAAAAGCGAAAAGCTTACTGTAAAACAAGGCAGGAAGAAATGACTTCAAAGCAACATGTTCATGACAAAAAAAAGTCTCTACGTAAAATCTATGCTTATAAAAAAAGTATTGAATACAGGCAAAGACATAAACAAGCCATGAAGAACAAGTATTGGAATGATGAGATTTATAGAGAGAGAAAAAAGAGCTATTACAGAAGCAATGAAGAATGCAGAAGGAAAAAACTGAAAAATTACAGGAGTGATGAACAACTTAGGCAGAGGCAAAAGATTTATGAAATTAGAAAATACAACAATGATGAACAATTCAGACAGAAAAAAAAGGTGTATAATATTAGAAAATACAAGGATGATGAACAATTCCGGCAAAGGCAAAAGGATTATATCATTGAAAAATACAAGGATGATGAACAATTCCGGCAAAGGCAAAAGGATTATATCATGGAAAAATACAAGGATGATGAACAATTTCGGCAAAGGCAAAAGGATTATATCATTGAAAAATACAAGGATGATAAAAAATTCAGGCAAAGGCAAAAGGGTTATATCATTGAAAAATACAAGGATGATAAATTCAGGCGAAGGCAAAAGGACTATTATTCAAACAGGTGCAAAAATGATGTGTCCTTTTATGAACAAAAGAAGAAAATATTTAGACAACTTTATAATCATGATCAACAGTTTACTGCTCGTCAGAAAGAGTATTATTTATTTAAATCTCAAAACAGAATATTTGCACTTAAGGTTCTTCACAAGATACATTGTGCTCGAGACATTCAAAACAAATATAAAAAATATAATCATATGCGCCAGCAGATAGAAATGTGGCAAAAAAGGCAGCCTGGTGAAAAACAGAATCCAGAAGTTTTAAAGGCATTAAATATTTTTAGGGATATTGTAAAACAAGGACCAACATATGTCTGCACATGCTGTGCAAGAGCGCTCTTCTCAAATCAAGTGCGTAAATGTGTTCGTGAACGCTATCAAAAAAATCCGACAGTTGCTTTACTTTGCTTGACCGGCAACTATATTCACATTTGCTCTGATTGTCCTAACCAGTGTGTTTTTGAAGAAAGGAACACAGAATGGATCTGTCATTGCTGCCACACAACACTTTTGAGAGGTGCGATGCCAGATATTGCTGAAGCCAATCAGCTTCAGTTTAGTCCTATTCCTCCAGAACTATGCGATTTAAATATTCTTGAAAGACATGTTATTGCAAAGTACATTCCCTTTGCTAAAATTTTAACACTTCCCAAAGGCCAACAAAGAGCTATAAAAGGAGCTGTAATTTCTGTGGCATCTGAAGTTGAAACAACTGTAAATTGTTTACCGAGACCAAGAAGTGAATCACAACTGCTTACAGTGAAACTCAAAAGACGTCTCTGTTACCAAGGGTACTATCAGTTCCAAACAATGAATATGCACAAAGTTTTATCTGCTTTAAGAAGACTAAAAGAAATCCATTCCGAATACAAAACGATTTGTATTAATGAAGCACTCTCAGCTGATGAATTGTTTAATGAACATGAGCAGTCTACAAATGACACCACTGTGCCAGATGAGGAAATGGAAACTGAGAACACTGAAGAACAGAGCAATAATAATGAACACAATGATTTAAGTGAAGACAGTACTACAGAACATAACTCAGAAGGACTTGCTTTGGATACATGTCTACAGCCCCCTGATCTTGGCCAGCAGTTCTTGTCTTATGATGATGGAATTTTTTGCATTGCCCCTGCAGAGAGAAACAGTCCTGTAAGCATCTTTAAAATTCCCAAGCTTGAGTCTATGGCATTTCCAGTGCAATTTCCTGATGGTAAGAACACGTTAGATGAGCCTGACAGAGTCAAACATGTCTCCCCCAGCAGATACTTCAACACACGACTATTCTCTGTTGATAATCGTTGCGCCAAGGATACAAACTACATTTTCTTTGCCCAGTTTGTGACAGAAATGCACATGGCCACATCTAGCATGTCCATCCAACTTAGAAAAGCCAAACCCATGACACGTGATGGTCGCAGAATAAATTGTTCAATGCTGCAGGACAATCATGAATTACAAAAGCTTGTTCAAAATAAAGATGCAACAAGGTTTATGCAACCTCTGCGTGGGACTCCAGCATACTGGGAGAAAACTCTGCGTGATTTGTTTGCTATGCTAAGACAGTTGGGCACTCCTACATTTTTCTGTACATTTAGTGCTGCTGAGATGAGATGGCCTGAAGTGATAACAGCTATTAAAGCACAACAAGGAAAAACTATAAACTTCTCAGAATTAGACTGGATAGAAAAATGTGAAATCCTCAGAAGTAATCCAGTCACAGCCATGCGTATGTTTGAAAAAAGAGTTGAAGCCTTAATGAGGGATCTAATCATGTCACCTGCTCAACCCATTGGTGAGGTAATTGACTTTTTTACAGAGTAGAGTTTCAACAACGTGGATCTCCACACATTCATTGCTTATTCTGGGTGAAAGATGCTCCAGAATTTGAAAAAGATCAAGATCAAGATGTATGCAATTTTGTTGATAAATACATCTCATGCAAATTACCAGACCCAAACAAAGACCCAGAACTGCATAGAATTGTAACTGAAGTACAAATGCATAGTCGTAACCATTCCAAATCTTGTAGGAAAAACAAAAAGCACTGCAGATTTGGATTTCCAAAACCACCCATTAATACGACCACAATAATCCGCCCTAGACCTCCTCCTGTAGATGAGTCTGATGAAGAAAATAAATCAACAGAGGGCATAGATGATATGAATGTTACAAAAGCAAAAGCACAGCTTCAGAAAGTGTGGGATCTACTGAATGATTCAACTCAGATCTTTGAAACTACTGCACAGCTGCTTCAAAAGGTTAACATGACTTATGAAGAGTATAGGAATTATTTTGAGTCATTGTCAACATCAAATGTAATTTCTATGGAAAGACGACCACATGATTGCTGGGTTAATGGCTATAATCCACTGCTGTTAAGAGCTTGGAACGCAAACATGGACATACAGTTTATTCTGAACCCCTACAGCTGTATCATGTATGTTCTTTCATACATTTCAAAAGCTGAACATGAGATGAGTGAGTATCTAAAGAAAGTAATAAAAGACTCAACTCATGATAATCTGTCTGACCGTGAAAGCATGAAACAGGTCATGAATGCGTATGCAAAGACCAGAGAAGTGAGCTCACAGGAAGCAGTCGCTCGCACATGCAGTCTAAAACTGAAATCATCTTCACGAAATGTCATATTCATACCTACAGATGATAATGCATTGAAGATGAGTTTACCAATGAAGTACTTGCAAACAATGGACCCTGACTTAGAGAATGTATGGATGACTGGATTGCCTGACAAATACAAGGCCAGACCAAACAGACCAGAATTAGAGAACATGTGCATGGCTGAATTTGTAAGTGAATATCGCATTGTTTATGGAAGACAGACAAAGGGTAAAAATGTTTTGCCACTTGAAAAAAAAATGGGATACATACAGAAAAGAACAAAGGGAAAACCTGCAGTCATCAGATTTGCCCGTTTTTCACAACAGAAAAACCCAGAAAAATATTATGGCACTCTACTTAAACTGTACTTGCCACATCGCATAGATGAACAGCTTAAGTCTAGAAGATTTCCGACATATGAATCATTTTATACATTTGCCTCTGTAAAATTACCAGGCACTGATGAACTCCAGCGCGTGTGCATGATTGTAAATGCAAACCGGGAGAAATATGAAAAGCATAATGAGGCTATAGAACAGGCAATTGAAGATTTTGAACAGAATGGCCCACTGGAAGATGCATGGACAACACTGGCACCAGCCAATGAACAGATCCGACTGGAAAGCATATTGGAACGTGAACCAGCTGATGCTAATAATGTAGATGAACAAGATGATATTCCTGAATATACAGCATCTTCTTCTGTCAATAATACAGCAATGCCAATCAAGGAAGCTGCTCAGCTCAGTTCTGCACAGATTCGCAAAATGTATCAAAGTCTGAATCAAACACAAGCTTCTATATTTTATGCTGTGCGAGACTGGTGCAAAAGATGTGTTTCTGGTGAAAATCCACAACAGTTTTTATATTTCTTAAATGGAGGAGCTGGAGTTGGTAAATCACATGTTATTAAATCTATTCATGCAGAGGCATCCAAATTACTGCGTAAGCTTCCATGCATAAGAGAGCAAACCGACATCTCTAAGCCAACTGTACTTTTAACAGCCTTCACAGGTACTGCTGCCTTTAACATCTCTGGTAAAACACTACACTGTCTTTTAAAACTCCCAAGAAGTTTAAAGCCTCCATACCAAGGACTTGGAAACAGCTTAGATGAAATAAGGGCAGATCTTTCTAACGCACACATTTTAATAATTGATGAAATATCTATGGTGTCAAAACAGTTGTTTGCTTATGTGAACTGGAGACTACAACAGATTAAAGGTAACCATAAACCATTTGGTGGATTGTCTGTTCTTGCTGTGGGAGATTTTCAACAGTTGCCCCCCCTGGGTAGGGCAAGACCACTTTGTGTATATGAGGACCATGTGCTTGATTTCTGGAAAGCTCAATTTCAAATAATAACACTGACACAGATCATGAGACAGAGAGATGATCTTACATATGCTGAGCTGCTCAACAGGCTGAGAGTGAAACAAAAGCATGAGAGACTTACTAATGCTGATGAGTGCATATTAAAAGCTGCCATAAGATCTTCTTTTGAAGAGTGTCCCTCAGATGCATTACACATCTATGCAACTAATAAAGAGGTAGACAATCACAACAATGATGCCATATCATCTCGCTTCACAAATATTATTACTATTGATGCACATGATTACAAAAAAGATCCTCGAACAGGTGAAATGAAAAGACAAGCTGTACCATTTAAAGGAGACAAATGTGATCTTGGTGACATACTACAGATTGCTGTTGGTGCACGAGTGATGATTACCAGAAATATAGACGTGGAAGATGGATTGGTTAATGGCACTTTTGGTAGAGTCGCAAAAATATCAACTCAGACCAGAGATGGTTTTACATTTGTGCAACTGATTGGTCTCCATTTGGATAATGTAAATGCTGGACAGAAACACCGCAACAAAGCACCAGATGGTGATGACAACATTGTGTATATCGAGAGGTCTGAGGAATCATTAAAAAGAAAAGGAACAATTCGAAGGCAATTTCCTATTAAGCTTGCTTTTGCATGCACTATTCATAAAGTTCAAGGAATGACAACTGACCGTGCTGTTGTATCTCTGAAGCATATTTTTGAACCAGGCATGGCATATGTTGCACTCAGCAGAACCACATCGCTCAGTGGATTGCACATCATTGACTTTGATGAAAAGAAAATTTTTTGTGATCCACAAATAAGTGCTTCCTTGGAGAACATGGCAAAAGCTGATTTTCACAATGTCCAACCACTTCTACACATTGTACAGAATTTACCATTGGAATCAGGTCTTAAAATCATTCATCATAACACAGAGGGACTGCAATGTCATATGGATGATATAAAGTGCCACCATGAGCTCTTGCTGGCTGATGTTTTGTGTCTCACTGAAACACACCTGTCTGGCTCAGCTGTTTCTGAGGATCTTCAGTTGAATGGATATAGAATGTACAAGCGCAACAGGCATGCATCCTATTCAAACCACATACAGTTGTCTAACAAAAATGGTGGTGGTGTTGCCATGTATGTAAAGAGTTGTGTTCAAGCACATCCACTAATGTACATACAGAATGTTACAGACCTGGAATATTTGGTTTTGAAGATAGAAGCCCCCAAACAAGCACTTCTTGCAGTAATCTACAGACCACCGAGTTATCATTTAACAGAATTTTTGACTAACCTAAATGCTCTTCTGACATCTTTGGAGATCATAGATTTCAAGCCAGTTATAGTATGTGGAGACTTAAATGAAGATCAGCTGTACCATGGCAACAAACCTATTCAACATTTGTTTCAAGAAAAAGGATACACACAACTAATCAGCACAGGGACTACAGAAAACAACACTCTTCTTGATCCTGTATTCATAAGTGACTCACACTCAAATATCAAAGCAGGAGTTCTACAGACTTATTTCAGCTATCATGATCCGGTATATTGTGTCGTTGTATAAATATACTATGTTTTTGTATTATTTAAGGATCTTTTCTTTAACACTTCTGTAACAGAACTGCATAATTTTAAGAAATAGTACTGATAAAATATACATCATATATACAGTTTATAATAAAGTTGTACATAATACAAATTAATTACAAATTACAAATACATTACAAATAAATAAGAGTGAACTCTTGGCTCTAGTGATTTCTTGTATGCATGTGTGTGTATGTGTAGATATAGGCTGTGTGTGTGTGCGTGCGTGCGTGCGTGCGTGTGTGTGTTAGATAAAGAATGAATGGGAGAGCGAATGGTCCTTCTGAGGATTGCTACCTTGACGTGGTAGAAGGCTTGAGAGTTCCAGTGATCCCAATAGTAAATCATTCTGGAGTATTTCACTCTAGATTGGCATGCTTATGGGTGAGGTTCCAGACTAAATGCAATCCAACTTGCTATTAACTGAATAAATAGTTTTTACAATGGTATTTGCTTTTGTTTGTCTTTAATTATTTAAGGTTAAAAGACATAGATAAATAGAGAGATAAGCAGCTTGCATGTATTTGTACATGTTTGTGTGTGTGTGTGTGTGTGTGTGTGTGTGTGTGTCTCGTGTATTTTATGTGTGTGTCGTGTATGTTTATGTGTGTGTCTGTGTGTAATTTTGTGTTTGTGTGTATAGTTGTGTGTCTTTGTGTGCTGCTGAGTGAGTTTTGTGAGACAGAGAGATTGAAAGTTGATGGGCAGATGGGGCATTTGGGACAGAATTGGGCAGTTCGGGCAGATGGGGCATTTGGGGCAAAGGGGGCATTTAGGGTAGTTGGTGCATTTGGGGCAGAATTGGATAATTGGGGCAGATGGGGCATTTAGGGCAGATGGGGCATTTAGGGCAGAATGGGGCAGTTGGGGCAAAATTGGGTAGTTGGGGCAGACGGGGCAGATGGGGCAGTTGGGGCAGAATTGGGTGTTTGGGGCAGACGGGGCATTTAGTGTAGTTGGGGCATTTGGAGCAGAATTGGGTAGTTGGGGAAGATGGGGCATTTAGGGCAGAATGGGGCAGATGAGGCATTTGGGGCAGTAGGGGCAGATGAGGCATTTGGAGCAGAATTGGCCAGTTGGGGCAAATGGGGCAAAATGGGGCGGTTGGGGCAGGTGAGGCATTTGGGGCAGATGGGGCATTTAGGGCAGTTGGGACATTTATGCGTGTGTTTGTCTTAATATGATTGGGTGTGTAATATTGTGTTTGTGTGTGTAATATTATGTTTGTGTGTGTAATTTTGTGGTTGTGTGTCTGTGTGTGTGTGTAGTTGTGTGTGGTTTTGGGTTGTGTGTGGTTGTGGGTTGTGGGTTGTGTGTGGTTGTGGGTTGTGTGCGTGTGCGTGCCTGTGTGTGTGCGTGTGCGCGTGTGTGTGTGCGCGTGTGTGTGCGCGTATGTGTGCGCGCGTGTGTGCGCGCGTGTGTGCGCGCGTGTGTGCGCGCGTGTGTGTGCGCGTGTGTGTGCGAGTGTGCGTGTGTGAATCTGTGTTTTTGTGACAGTATGTTATATATAATTTTGTGTTTGTAATTGTGTGTCTGTGTGTAGTTGTGTGTCTGTGTGTGGTTGTGTGTGTGTGCATATCTGTGTTTTTGTGACAGTATGTTATATATAATTTTGTGTTTGTGTGTGTAATTGTGTGTCTGTGTGTAGTTGTGTGTCTGTGTCTAATTGTATGTGGTTGTGTGTCTGTGTGGTTGTGTGTCTGTGTGTGTATGTGTGTAGTTGTGTTTGTCTGTCTTATTGAGTGAGTTTTGTTAGACAGAGATAGACTGAGAGAGGTTGAGAGATGATGTAATGTATTTGTATGAATGAGAGTTGACAGTTAGAATTTGAAAATAAACACTCAGCCTAAACATTCTATGAATGTAAGTCTATGGGACTTTTTTGGGACGTTTGATCGGACGGTTTAGGAGAACCGTAAGTCTGATCGCTTAGAAAAGATATAGCAACTCAAGTCAGATCACACAACATGATTTAACATTAAGCTAGCATGATGCTTACACGATTTAGCATGAAGTTAGCATGAAGCTAGCATAATTTAACATGAAGCTAGCATGATGCTAACATGATTAGCATGAAATTAGCATGATGATAACATGATTAACATGAGGCTAGCATGATGATAGAATGATTAGCATGAAGCTAGCATGAAGCTAGCATGATTAGCATGAAGCTAGCATGATGTTAGCATTAAGCTAACATGATGTTAGCATGATTAGCATGAAGCTAGTAAGATTAGCATGAAGCTAGCATGATGCTAGCATAATTAGCATGAAGCTAGCATGAAGCTAGCATGAAGTTAGCATGATTAGCATGAAGCTAGCATGAAGCTAGCATGATGTTAGCATGATTAGCATGAAGCTAGCATGATGTTAGCATGATTAGCATGAAGTTAGCATGATGTTAGCATGATTAGCATGAAGCTAGCATAATTTAACATGAAGCTAGCATGATGCTAACATGATTAGCATGAAATTAGCATGATGATAACATGATTAACATGAGGCTAGCATGATGATAGAATGATTAGCATGAAGCTAACATGAAGCTAGCATGATTAGCATGAAGCTAGCATGATGTTAGCATTAAGCTAGCATGATGTTAGCATGATTAGCATGAAGCTAGTAAGATTAGCATGAAGCTAGCATGATGCTAGCATAATTAGCATGAAGCTAGCATGAAGTTAGCATGATTAGCATGAAGCTAGCATGATGTTAGCATGATTAGCATGAAGCTAGCATGATGTTAGCATGATTAGCATGAAGTTAGCATGATGCTAGCATGATTAGCATGAAGCTAGCATGATTAGCATGAAGCTAGCATGATGCTAGCATGATTAGCATGAAGCTAGCATGATTAGCAGGAAGCTAGCATGAAGCTAACATTTATTGCGTTGCTAGGGTACTAAGTTTGGTTGCTAGGGAGAAAATTGGCATCCCATAATGATCACACTTCAAGCCACAAGTAAAACGGTCCAACCCCCGTGTCTCTACAATGTTCTGATGCGGAGATATAAGGCTTTGTTTATTCCGTTGCTAGGGTACTACGTTTGGTTGCTAGGGAGAAAATTGGCATCCCATAATGATTACACTTCAAGCCAGAAGTAAAACGGTCCAACCCCCGTGTCTCTATGATGTTCTGAAGCGGAGATATAAGGCTTTGTTTATTCCGTTGCTAGGGTACTAAGTTTGGTTGCTAGGGAGAAAATTGGTATCCCATATTGATTACCCTTCAAGCCACAAGTAAAACGGTCCAACCCCTGTGTCTCTACGATGTTCAGATCCAGAGATATAAGGCTTTGTTTATTATGTTGCTAGGGTCTTCATATTTTGTTGCTAGGGGCGTGGCTTAATACCTCAATAAGAATCCCAAGAGACTGATTGGATGCCTGAGTAAAATGAGCCCACCCCTATGTCTCTATGACACTCTGGTGCAAAGATATCCATCTTGGCTTTTTATAATGGTATTCTATGGGAGATGTTGCTAGGGTACCCAAAATGGTTGCTAGGGGCGTGGCTTAATAGCTCTGGGGTGATC
Source organism: Paramisgurnus dabryanus (assembly GCF_030506205.2). Classification (NCBI taxonomy): domain Eukaryota; kingdom Metazoa; phylum Chordata; class Actinopteri; order Cypriniformes; family Cobitidae; genus Paramisgurnus; species Paramisgurnus dabryanus. The sequence continues at coordinate 41,624,254 of NC_133343.1, read as the reverse complement.
CTAAGAGACTGATTGGATGCTTGAGTAAAATGAGCCCACCCCCATGTCTCTAAGACACTCTAAAGTGAAGATATTCCATCTGGGACGCTTTTATTCCCTTTTATGGGCATGTTTCCTGCCCCATTATAAGTCAATGGGAAATTTTGGGGGCCCCTTACACCCCAGGGGTACAGCTTACACCCCATTGTGAGGTATGTTCTTACACAGCCTGTCAGCCTCCTTAAATGTGGTAAGCCACAAGTTTCTACAAGTTTCTCACTCGCAGCTATGACCCGTCAAAGTTTGTCTCAATGTTAAGTCAATGGAAATTTTGGGGTGTTTCAGCGCCCCGTTTAGGAATTCGGAAGGTCCCATCAGTTAGAAAAGATATAGCAACTCGAGTCAGATCAGACCGAAGGTATGTCCAAAGTTTGATGGCTGTAGCTTGAAAGCTCTAGGACGAGTTAGAGTTAGAAATTTTAGTCTCAGAAGAAAAAGAATAATAATAATAATAAGTTTAAGTGCAACAACAGTATGTTGGCTTTCTCAAGCCAACATAATAATAACTAGATAGGTACATTTCCTGAAGAAAATGTGAAGTGGTGCTTGCCGTGGCAAAATTCTCGGGACAATATATGATTATACTCCAACCCAAAAGTAAAACGTTCCAACCCACTATCCACTAGTGATTACACTCAGAGTCACGAGTTAAACGGTCCAACCCCCGTGTCTCTACGATGTTCTGATGCGGAGATATAAGGCTTTGTTTACACTGTTGCTAGGGTACTGTATTTGGTTGCTAGGGAAAAAATTGGCATCCACTGGTGATTACACTCTAAGTCACAAGTCAAACGGTCCAACCCCCGTGTCTCTACGATGTTCTGATGCGGAGATATAAGGGTTTGTTTACACTGTTGCTAGGGTACTGTATTTGGTTGCTAGGGAAAAAATTGGCATCCACTAGTGATTACATGCCGAGTCACGAGTAAAACGGTCCAACCCCCGTGTCTCTACGATGTTCTGATGCGGAGATATAAGGCTTTGTTTACACTGTTGCTAGGGTACTGTATTTGGTTGCTAGGGAAAAAATTGGCATCCACTGGTGATTACACTCTAAGTCACAAGTCAAACGGTCCAACCCCCGTGTCTCTACGATGTTCTGATGCGGAGATATAAGGGTTTGTTTACACTGTTGCTAGGGTACTGTATTTGGTTGCTAGGGAAAAAATTGGCATCCACTAGTGATTACATGCCGAGTCACGAGTAAAACGGTCCAACCCCCGTGTCTCTACGATGTTCTGATGCAGAGATATAAGGCTTTGTTTACACTGTTGCTAGGGTACTGTATTTGGTTGCTAGGGAAAAAAATTGGCATCCACTAGTGATTACATGCCGAGTCACGAGTAAAACGGTCCAACCCCCGTGTCTCTACGATGTTCTGATGCTGAGTTATAAGGCTTTGTTTACACTGTTGCTAGGGTACTGTATTTGGTTGCTAGGGAAAAAATTGGCATCCACTAGTGATTACATGCCGAGTCACGGGTAAAACGGTCCAACCCCCGTGTCTCTACGATGTTCTGATGCGGAGATATAAGGCTTTGTTTACACTGTTGCTAGGGTACTGTATTTGGTTGCTAGGGAAAAAATTGGCATCCACTAGTGATTACACTCTGATTCACGAGTCAAACGGTCCAACCCCCGTGTCTCTACGATGTTCTGATGCGGAGATATAAGGCTTTGTTTACTCTGTTGCTAGGGTACTGTATTTGGTTGCTAGGGAAAAAAAATGGCATCCCATAATGATTACACTCTGAGTCACGAGTCAAACGGTCCAACCCCCGTGTCTCTACGATGTTCTGATGCGGAGATATAAGGCTTTGTTTACTCTGTTGCTAGGGTACTGTATTTGGTTGCTAGGGAAAAAATTGGCATCCCATAATGATTACACTCTGAGTCACTAGTCAAACGGTCCAACCCCCGTGTCTCTACGATGTTCTGGTGCGGAGATATAAGGCTTTGTTTACTCTGTTGCTAGGGTACTGTATTTGGTTGCTAGGGAAAAAAATGGCATCCCATAATGATTACACTCCGAGTCATGAGTAAAACGGTCCAACCCCCGTGTCTCTACGACTTTGTAAAGCGAAGTTATCCCATCTGGAACTTTTTTATTCCCTTATATGGGCATGTTTCCTGCCCCATTATAAGTCAATGGGGAATTTTAGGGTGCCCCTTACACCCCAGGGGTACAGCTTACACCCAAATGTGATGTATTTTCTAACAGAACCTACCACCCTCTTCAAATGTTGTAACCCACACGTTTCTACAATATCCTCGAGCAGAGCTATGACTCGTCAAAGTTGGGCGCCATGTTAAGTCAATGGGATTTTTCGGGTGATTTTTCGCCCCCCTTTCGAAAATCCTGCACCCGATCCCTTATAAAAGATATAGCACACCTCTCCTCAATAAGCCGGTCGATTTGAGCCCTCTTTCATGGGTCTACGAGAAAGCGTGCGGGACGAGTTACGCGCCAAAAAAAGTGTCCAGATATAAGAATAAAATATAACTAGATATTAAAGTTTGAGGACAAACTTTATGTTGGCTTGACAAAGCCTGGTCTGAACGTTTAAGACAGTTTGACAGAAGTTTGACAGAAGTTTGGTTTAGTAGGCTATCTTGTTGTTAGTATGCTTAAGTATGAAGCTTTTTAAAATAAAGCTAACATAATTTAGCATAAAGCTAGCCTGATTTAGCATGAAGCTAACATGATTTAGCAAAAAGTCAGCATAAAGCTAATATGTTTAAAGACCCAACCCCCATGTCTCTATGATGTTCTGATGCGGAGATATAAGGCTTTGTTTGTTCCGTTGCTAGGGTACTAAGTTTGGTTGCTAGGCAGAAAATTGGCATCCCATAATGATTACACTTCAAGCCACAAGTAAAACGGTCCAACCCCCATGTCTCTATGAAGTTCTGATGCGGAGATGTAAGGCTTTGTTTGTTCTGTTGCTAGGGTACTAAGTTTGGTTGCTAGGGAGAAAATCGGCATCCCATAATGATTACACTTCAAGCCACAAGTAAAACGGTCCAACCCCCGTGTCTCTATGATGTTCTGATGCGGAGATATAAGGCTTTGTTTATTCCGTTGCTAGGGTACTAAGTTTGGTTGCTAGGGAGAAAATTGGCATCCCATAATGATCAACCTTCAAGCCACAAGTAAAACGGTCCAACCCCCGTGTCTCTATGATGTTCTGAAGCGGAGATATAAGGCTTTGTTTATTCCGTTGCTAGGGTACTAAGTTTGGTTGCTAGGGAGAAAATTGGCATCCCATAATGATCAACCTTCAAGCCACAAGTAAAACGGTCCAACCCCCGTGTCTCTAAGATGTTTTGAAGCGGAGAAATAAGGCTTTGTTTATTCCGTTGCTAGGGTACTTAGTTTGGTTGCTAGGGAGAAAATTGGCATCCCATAATGATCACACTTCAAGCCGCAAGTAAAACGGTCCAACCCCTGTGTCTCTAAATGTTCTGAAGCAGAGATATAAGGCTTTGTTTATTCCGTTGCTAGGGTACTAACTTTGGTTGCTAGGGAGAAAATTGGCATCCCATAATGATCAACCTTCAAGCCACAAGTAAAACGGTCCAACCCCCGTGTCTCTAAGATGTTTTGAAGCGGAGAAATAAGGCTTTGTTTATTCCGTTGCTAGGGTACTTAGTTTGGTTGCTAGGGAGAAAATTGGCATCCCATAATGATCAACCTTCAAGCCACAAGTAAAACGGTCCAACCCCTGTGTCTCTATGATGTTCTGAAGCGGAGATATAAGGCTTTGTTTATTCCGTTGCTAGGGTACTAACTTTGGTTGCTAGGGAGAAAATTGGCATCCCATAATGATCAACCTTCAAGCCACAAGTAAAACGGTCCAACCCCCGTGTCTCTAAGATGTTTTGAAGCGGAGAAATAAGGCTTTGTTTATTCCGTTGCTAGGGTACTAAGTTTGGTTGCTAGGGAGGAAATTGGCATGCCATAATAATCAACCTTCAAGCCACAAGTAAAACGGTCCAACCCCCGTGTCTCTAAGATGTTCTGAAGCGGAGAAATAAGGCTTTGTTTATTCCGTTGCTAGGGTACTAAGTTTGGTTGCTAGGGAGAAAATTGGCATCCCATAATGATTACACTTCAAGCCACAAGTAAAACGGTCCAACCCCCATGTCTCTATGATGTTCTGAAGCGGAGATATAAGGCTTTGTTTATTCCGTTGCTAGGGTACTAAGTTTGGTTGCTAGGGAGAAAAATGGCATCCCATAATGATCAACCTTCAAGCCACAAGTAAAACGGTCCAACCCCCATGTCTCTATGATGTTCTGAAGCGGAGATATAAGGCTTTGTTTATTCCGTTGCTAGGGTACTAAGTTTGGTTGCTAGGGAGAAAATTGGCATCCCATAATGATCAACCTTCAAGCCACAAGTAAAACGGTCCAACCCCCGTGTCTCTATGATGTTCTGAAGCGGAGATATAAGGCTTTGTTTATTCCGTTGCTAGGGTACTAAGTTTGGTTGCTAGGGAGAAAATTGGCATCCCATAATGATCAACCTTCAAGCCACAAGTAAAACGGTCCAACCCCCATGTCTCTATGATGTTCTGAAGCGGAGATATAAGGCTTTGTTTATTCCGTTGCTAGGGTACTAAGTTTGGTTGCTAGGGAGAAAATTGGCATCCCATAATGATCAACCTTCAAGCCACAAGTAAAACGGTCCAACCCCCGTGTCTCTATGATGTTCTGAAGCGGAGATATAAGGCTTTGTTTATTCCGTTGCTAGGGTACTAAGTTTGGTTGCTAGGGAGAAAATTGGCATCCCATAATGATCAACCTTCAAGCCACAAGTAAAACGGTCCAACCCCCATGTCTCTACGACACTCTAAAGTGAAGATATTTCATCTGGGACGCTTTTATTCCTTTATATGGGCATGTTTCCTGCCCCATTATAAGTCAATGGGAAATTTTGGGGGCCTCTTACACCCCAGGGGTACAGCTTACACCCCAATGTGATGTATGTTCTTACAGAGCCTGCCAGCCTCTTCAAATGTGGTAACCCACAAGTTTCTACAAATTTCTCGCTTGCAGCTATGACCCGTCAAAGTTTGTCGCAATGTTAAGTCAATGGAAAATTTGGGGTGTTTGAGCGCCCCGTTTAGGAATTCGGTAGGTCCCATCAGTTAGAAAAGTCATAGCAACAATCTACGTACCAGTCTTAAAAGTTTTGTAAAGTTTTGTGGGTGTAGCTTGAAAGCTCTAGGAGGAGTTACTGTGAGAAAAAGTTTGTACCAGAAGAATAATAATAATAATAATAATAATAATAATAAGCTTAGATCGAAGAACAGTATGTTGGCTTTGTCAAGCCAACATAATAAGTATGAGCAATAATAATAGTGATGCCTTGCATAAATGCAAGCACCACTAATAACTAGATATAAAAGTTTGAGGACAAACTTTATGTTGGCTTGACAAAGCGTAGCCTGAACGTTTAAAACGGTTTGACAGAAGATTAGTTTAGTAGGCTATCTGGCTGTTAGTATGTTTGAGTATGAAGCTAACATGATTTAACATGAAACCATCATGATTTAACATGATGTTAGCATGATTAGCATGAAGCTAGCATGATTAGCATGATGTTAGCATGATTAGCATGATGTTAGCACGAAGTTAGCATGATGGTAGCATGATTAGCATGATGCTAGCACGATTAGCATGATGCTAACATGAATTAGCATGAAGCTAGCATGATGCTAACATGAATTAGCATGAAGCTAGCATGATGTTAACATGAATTAGCATGAAGCTAGCATGATGCTAACATGAAGCTAACATGAATTAGCGTGAAGCTAGCATGATGTTAACATGATTTAGCATGAAGTTAGACAGATTTATTATGAAATTAGCATAAAGCTAGCATGAAACTAGCATGAAGCTAGCATGAAGCTAACATGAATTAGCATGAAGCTAGCATGAAGCTAACATGAATTAGCATGAAGCTAGCATGAAGCTAACATGAATTAGCATGAAGCTAGCATGAAGCTAACATGAATTAGCATGAAGCTAGCATGAAGCTAACATGAATTAGCATGAAGCTAGCATGAAGCTAACTTGAATTAGCATGAAGCTAGCATGAAGCTAACATGAATTAGCATGAAAATCTGTTAGACAGATTTATTATGAAATTAGCATAAAGCTAGCATGAAACTAGCATGAAACTAGCATGAAACTAGCATGAAGCTAGCATGATGCTAACATGAATTAGCATGAAGCTAGCATGATGCTAACATGAATTAGCATGAAGCTAGCATGAAGCTAACATGAATTAGCATGAAGCTAGCATGAAGCTAACATGAATTAGCATGAAGCTAGCATGAAGCTAACATGAATTAGCATGAAGCTAGCATGAAGCTAACATGAATTAGCATGAAGTTAGCATGATGCTAACATGAATTAGCATGAAGCTAGCATGATGTTAACATGAATTAGCATGAAGCTAGCATGATGCTAACATGAATTAGCATGAAGCTAGCATGATGCTAACATGAATTAGCATGAAGCTAGCATGAAGCTAGCATGAAGCTAACATGAATTAGCATGAAGCTAGCATGAAGCTAACATGAATTAGCATGAAAATCTGTTAGACAGATTTATTATGAAATTAGCATAAAGCTAGCATGAAACTAGCATGAAACTAGCATGAAACTAGCATGAAGCTAGCATGAAGCTAACATGAATTAGCATGAAGCTAACATGAATTAGCATGAAGCTAGCATGAAGCTAACATGAATTAACATGAAGCTAGCATGAAGCTAACATGAATTAACATGAAGCTAGCATGATGCTAACATGAATTAGCATGAAGCTAGCATGATGCTAACATGAATTAGCATGAAGCTAGCATGATGCTAACATGAATTAGCATGAAGCTAGCATGATGCTAACATGAATTAGCATGAAGCTAGCATGATGCTAACATGAATTAGCATTAAGCTAGCATGATGCTAACATGAATTAGCATTAAGCTAGCATGATGCTAACATGAATTAGCATGAAGCTAGCATGATGCTAACATGATTTAACGTGAAGCTAGCATGATGCTAACATGATTTAGCATGAAGTTAGACAGATTTATTATGAAATTAGCATAAAGCTAGCATGAAACTAGCATGAAGCTAGTATGACTTAGCATGAAGCTAGCATGAAGCTAACATGACCAAAAGACCCAACCCCCATGTCTCTATGATTTTCGGAACCAGAGATATAAGGCTTTGTTTATTATGTTGCTAGGGTGCTTATATTTGGTTGCTAGGGGCGTGGCTTAATACCTCGATAAGAATCCTCAGAGACTGATTGGATGCCTGAGTAAAATGAGCCCACCCCCATATCTCTATGACACTCTAAAGTGAAGATATTCCATCTGGGACACTTTTATTCCCTTATATGGGCATGTTTCCTGCCCCATTATAAGTCAATGGGGAAATTTGGGTGCCTCTTACACCCCAGGGGTGAAACTTACACCCCAATGTGATGTATGTTCTTACAGAGCCTGCCAGCCTCTTCAAATGTGGTAACCCACAAGTTTCTACAAATTTCTCGCTTGCAGCTATGACCCGTCAAAGTTTGTCGCAATGTTAAGTCAATGGAAAATTTGGGGTGTTTGAGCGCCCCGTTTAGGAATTCGGTAGGTCCCATCAGTTAGAAAAGTCATAGCAACAATCTACGTACCAGTCTTAAAAGTTTTGTAAAGTTTTGTGGGTGTAGCTTGAAAGCTCTAGGAGGAGTTACTGTGAGAAAAAGTTTGTACCAGAAGAATAATAATAATAATAATAACTAGATAGGTACATTTCCTGAAGAAAATGTGAGTGGTGCTTGCCGTGGCAAAATTCTGGGGAAAATATATGATTATACTTCAAGCCAAAAGTAAAACGATCCAACTCCTGTGTCTCTACGATGTACTGATGCGAAGATATTAGGCTTTGTTTACTCTGTTGCTAGGGTACTGTATTTGGTTGCTAGGGAAAAAATTGGCATCCCATAGTGATTACACTCTGAGTCACGAGTCAAACGGTCCAACCCCCGTGTCTCTACGATGTTCTGATGCTGAGATATAAGGCTTTGTTTACTCTGTTGCTAGGGTACTGTATTTGGTTGCTAGGGAAAAAATTGGCATCCCATAATGATTACACTCTGAGTCACGAGTCAAACGGTCCAACCCCCGTGTCTCTACGATGTTCTGATGCTGAGATATAAGGCTTTGTTTACTCTGTTGCTAGGGTACTGTATTTGGTTGCTAGGGGCGTGGCTTGGGAGTGGCCAATGATGTGCCCAGTGATTACACTCCGAGTCACAAGTAAAACGGTCCAACCCCCGTGTCTCTACGATGTTCTGATGCGGAGATATAAGGCTTTGTTTACTCTGTTGCTAGGGTACTGTATTTGGTTGCTAGGGGCGTGGCTTGGGAGTGGCCAATTATGTGCCCATTGATTACACTCCGAGTCACAAGTAAAACGGTCCAACCCCCGTGTCTCTACGATGTTCTGATGCGGAGATATAAGGCTTTGTTTACTCTGTTGCTAGGGTACTGTATTTGGTTGCTAGGGGCGTGGCTTGGGAGTGGCCAATGATGTGCCCAGTGATTACACTCCGAGTCACAAGTAAAACGGTCCAAACCCCGTGTCTCTACGATGTTCTGATGCGGAGATATAAGGCTTTGTTTATTCGGTTGCTAGGGTGCTCAAATTTGGTTGCTAGGGGCGTGGCTTGGGAGTGGCCAATGATGTGCCCAATTGTTACACCCCTAGTCACAAGTAAAACGGTCCAACCCCCGTGTCTCTACGATGTTCTGATGCCGAGATATAACTGTTTGTATTTTATGTTGCTAGGGTGCTCAAAAGTGGTTGCTAGGGGCGTGGCTTAGTAAGTCTGTAAGGATCCTGAGAGACTGATTGGATGCCTGAGTAAAATGAGCCCACCCCCATGTCTCTATGACACTGTGGTGCAAAGATATCCATCCGGGCATTTTATAATGGCAGTCTATGGTATAGGTTGCTAGGGTGCCCAAAATGGTTGCTATGGTAACCTTACACCCCATTGTGGGGGACGTCCTGACAGAGTCTAGCACCCTCTTCAAATTTAGTAACCCACATGTTTCTATGAAATCCTGGCTCGGACCTATGACCCGTCAAAATTTTTGCAATGGTAAGTCTATGGGATTTTGCCCCACTGACTTTTCATTGGGGCACTTTTGGGCACCTCTTACACCCCAGGGGTACAACTTACACCCCATTGTGATCCATGTTCTTACAGAGCCTACCACCCTCTTCAAATGTTGTAACCCACATGTTTCTACAAAATCCTCGAGCGGAGCTATGACTCGTCAAAGTTGGGCGCAATGTTAAGTCAATGGGATTTTTTGGGTGGTTTTTCGCCCCCCTTTCGGAAATCCTGCACCCGATCGCTTATAAAAGTCATAGCACACCTCTCCTCAATAAGCCGGTCGATTTGAGCCCTAATTTATTGGTCTACGACAAAGCGTGCGGGACGAGTTACGCGCCGAAAAAGTGTCCAGAAAAAGAAGAATAATAATAATAATAACTAGATAGGTACATTTCCTGAAGAAAATGTGAAGTGGTGCTTGCCGTGGCAAAATTCGGGGGACCATATATGATTATACTCCAAGCCAAAAGTAAAACGATCCAACTCTCGTGTCTCTACAATGTTCTGATGCGGCGATATAAGGCTTTGTTTATGCGGTTGCTAGGGTACTGTATTTGGTTGCTAGGGAAAAAATTGGCATCCACTAGTGATTGCATGCCGAGTCACAAGTAAAATGGTCCAACCCCCGTGTCTCTACGATGTTCTGATGCGGAGATATAAGGCTTTGTTTACTCTGTTGCTAGGGTATTGTATTTGGTTGCTAGGGAGAAAATGGCATCCACTAGTGATTACCCTCCGAGTCACGAGTCAAACGGTCCAACCCCCGTGTCTCTACGATGTTCTGATACGGAGATATAAGGCTTTGTTTACTCTGTTGCTAGGGTACTGTATTTGGTTGCTAGGGGAAAAAATGGCATCCACTAGTGATTACCCTCCGAGTCACGAGTCAAACGGTCCAAACCCCGTGTCTTTACGATGTTCTGATGCGGAGATATAAGGCTTTGTTTACTCTGTTGCTAGGGTACTGTATTTGGTTGCTAGGGAGAAAATTGGCATCCATTAGTGATTTCACTCCAAGTCACAAGTCAACCGGTCCAACCCCCGTGTCTCTATGATGTTCTGATGCGGAGATATAAGGCTTTGTTTACTCTGTTGCTAGGGTACTGTATTTGGTTGCTAGGGAGAAAATTGGCATCCACGAGTGATTACACTCCAAGTCACGAGTAAAACGGTCCAACCCCCGTGTCTCTACGATTTTCTGATGTGGAGATATAATGATTTGTTTATTCGGTTGCTAGGGTGCTCATATTTGGTTGCTAGGGGCGTGGCTTAATACTTCTTGGCATCCACTAATGATTACCCTCTGAGTCACGAGTAAAACGGTCCAACCCCCGTGTCTCTACGATTTTCTGATGCAGAGATATAACGATTTGTTTATTCCGTTGCTAGGGTGCTCATATTTGATTGCTAGGGGCGTGGCTTAATACCTCTTGGCATCCACTAATGATTACCCTCTGAGTCACGAGTAAAACGGTCCAACCCCCGTGTCTCTACGATTTTCTGATGTGGAGATATAATGATTTGTTTATTCGGTTGCTAGGGTGCTCATATTTGGTTGCTAGGGGCGTGGCTTAATACCTCTTGGCATCCACTAATGATTACCCTCTGAGTCACGAGTAAAACGGTCCAACCCCCGTGTCTCTACGATTTTCTGATGCGGAGATATAACGATTTGTTTATTCCGTTGCTAGGGTGCTCATATTTGGTTGCTAGGGGCGTGGCTTGGGAGTGGCCAATGATGTGGCAAGTGATTACACTCCGAGTCACAAGTAAAACGGTCCAACCCCCGTGTCGCTACGATGTTCTGATGCCGAGATATAACTGTTTGAATTTTATGTTGCTAGGGTGCTCAAAAGTGGTTGCTAGGGGCGTGGCTTAGTAACTCTGCAAGGGTCCTGAGAGGCTGATTGGATGCCTGAGTAAAATGAGCCCACCCCCATGTCTCTATGACACTGTGGTGCAAAGATATCCATCTAGGCATTTTATAATGGCAGTCAATGGTATAGGTTGCTAGGGTGCCCAAAATGGTTGCTATGGTAACCTTACACCCCATTGTGGGGTACGTCCTGACAGAGTCTAGCACCCTTTTCAAATTTAGTAACCCACATGTTTCTATGAAATCCTGGCTCGGACCTATGACCCGTCAAAATTTTTGCAATGGTAAGTCTATGGGATTTTGCCCCATTGACTTTTCATTGGGACACTTTTGGGCACCTCTGACACCCCAGGGGTACAACTTACACCCCATTGTGATCCATGTTCTTACAGAGCCTACCACCGTCTTCAAATGTTGTAACTCACATGTTTCTACAAAATCCACGAGCGGAGCTATGACCCATCAAAGTTGGGCCCAATGTTAAGTCAATAGGATTTTTGGGGTGGTTTTACGCCCCCCTTTCGGAAATCCTGCACCCGATCCCTTATAAAAGTCATAGCACACCTCTCCTCAATAAGCCGGTCGATTTGAGCCCTCTTTCATGGGTCTACAACAAAGCGTGCGGGACGAGTTAATCGCCGAAAAAAGTGTCCGGATGTAAGAATAAAATATAATAATAATAATATCCCTGAGCAATAATAATAGTGATGCTTTGCATAAATGCAAGCACCACTAATAATAATAAGTATGCAAGATAGTAATAGTGATGCTTTGCATAAATGCAAGCACCACTAATAATAATAAGCTTAGATCGAAGAACAGTATGTTGGCTTTGTCAAGCCAACATAATAAGTTTAAGAGCAATAACAATATGTTGGCTTTTTCAAGCCAACATAACTAGATAGGTACATTTCCTGAAGAAAATGTGAGTGGTGCTTGCCGTGGCAAAATTCTGGGGACCATATATGATTACACTCCGAGTCACAAGTAAAACGGTCCAACCCCCGTGTCTCTACGATGTTCTGATGCGGAGAAATAAGGATTTGTTTATTCGGTTGCTAGGGTGCTCCAATTTGGTTGCTAGGGGCGTGGCTTGGGAGTGGCCAATGATGCGGCCAGTGATTACCCTCCGAGTCACGAGTAAAACGGTCCAACCCCCGTGATTCTATGATGTTCTGATGCAGAGATATAAGGCTTTGTTTATTCGGTTGCTAGGGTGCTCATATTTGGTTGCTAGGGGCGTGGGTTGGGAGTGGCCAATGATGTCGCAAGTTATTACGCTCTGAGTCACAAGTAAAACGGTCCAACCCCACTGTCTCTACGATGTTCTGATGCGGAGAAATAAGGATTTGTTTATTCGGTTGCTAGGGTGCTCCAATTTGGTTGCTAGGGGCGTGGCTTGGGAGTGGCCATTGATGCGGCCAGTGATTACCCTCCGAGTCATGAGTAAAACGGTCCAACCCCCATGATTCCACGATGTTCTGATGTCGAGATATAACTGTTTTAATTTTATGTTGCTAGGGTGCTTAAAAGTGGTTGCTAGGGGCGTGGCTTAATAGCTCTGGGACTATCCTGATAAATTGATTGGATGTCTGAGTAAAATGAGCCCACCCCCATGTCTCTACGACATTGTAAAGCGAAGATATCCCATCTGGAACTTTTTTATTCCCTTATATGGGCATGTTTCCTGCCCCATTATAAGTCAATGGGAATTTTCGGGTGCCTCTTACACCCCAGGGGTGCAGCTTACACCCCAATGTGATGTATGTTCTTACAGAGTCTATCACCCTCTTCAAATGTTGTAACCTACATGTTTCTACAAAATCCTCAAACGGAGCTATGACCCGTCAAAGTTCGGCCCAATGTTAAGTCAATGGGATTTTTCGGTTGGTTTTTCGCCCCCCTTTCGAAAATCCTGCACCCGATCGCTTATAAAAGTCATAGCACACCTCTCCTTAATAATCCGGTCGATTTGAGCCCTCTTTCATGGGACTGTGGCAAACCGTGCGGGACGAGTTACGCGCCGAAAAAGTGTGCAGACATAAGAATAAGATATAATAATAATAACTAGATAGGTACATTTCCTGAAGAAAATGTGAAGTGGTGCTTGCCGTGGCAAATTTCGGGGGACAATATATGATTATACTCCAAGCCAAAAGTAAAACAATTCAACCCACATGTCTCTACGATATTCTGATGCGAAGATATAAGGCTTTGTTTATTCGGTTGCTAGGGTACTGTATTTGGTTGCTAGGGAGAAAATTGGCATCCACTAGTGATTACACTCCGAGTCACGAGTCAAACGGTCAAACCCCCGTGTCTCTACGATGTTCTGATGCGGAGATATAAGGCTTTGTTTACTCTGTTGCTAGGGTACTGTATTTGGTTGCTAGGTAAAAAATTGGCATCCACTAGTGATTACACTCCAAGATACGAGTCAAACGGTCCAACCCCCGTGTCTCTGCGATGTTCTGATGTGGAGATAAAAGGCTTTGTTTACTCTGTTGCTAGGGTACTGTATTTGGTTGCTAGGGAAAAAAATGGCATCCACTAGTGATTACCCTCCGAGTTACGAGTCAAACGGTCCAACCCCCGTGTCTCTACGATGTTCTGATGCGGAGATATAAGGCTTTGTTTACTCTGTTGCTAGGGTACTGTATTTGGTTGCTAGGGAAAAAAATGGCATCCACTAGTGATTACCCTCCGAGTCATGAGTCAAACGGTCCAACCCCCGTGTCTCTACGATGTTCTGATGCGGAGATATAAGGCTTTGTTTACTCTGTTGCTAGGGTACTGTATTTGGTTGCTAGGGAAAAAAATGGCACCCACTAGTGATTACCCTCCGAGTCACGAGTCAAACGGTCCATACCCCATGTCTCTACGATGTTCTGATGCGGAGATATAAGGCTTTGTTTACTCTGTTGCTGGGGTACTGTATTTGGTTGCTAGGGAAAAAAATGGCATCCACTAGTGATTACCCTCCGAGTCATGAGTCAAACGGTCCAACCCCCATGTCTCTACGATGTTCTGATGTGGAGATATAAGGCTTTGTTTACTCTGTTGCTAGGGTACTGTATTTGGTTGCTAGGGGCGTGGCTTGGGAGTGGCCAATGATGTGCCCAGTGATTACACTCCGAGTCACAAGTAAAACGGTCCAACCCCCGTGTCTCTACGATGTTCTGATGCGGAGATATAAGGCTTTGTTTACTCTGTTGCTAGGGTACTGCATTTGGTTGCTAGGGGCGTGGCTTGGGAGTGGCCAATTATGTGCCCAGTGATTACACTCCGAGTCACAAGTAAAACGGTCCAACCCCCGTGTCTCCACGATGTTCTGATGCGGAGATATAAGGCTTTGTTTACTCTGTTGCTAGGGTACTGTATTTGGTTGCTAGGGGCGTGGCTTGGGAGTGGCCAATGATGTGCCCAGTGATTAAACTCCGAGTCACAAGTAAAACGGTCCAAACCCCGTGTCTCTACGATGTTCTGATGCGGAGATATAAGGCTTTGTTTATTCGGTTGCTAGGGTGCTCAAATTTGGTTGCTAGGGGCGTGGCTTGGGAGTGGCCAATGATGTGCCCAATTGTTACACCCCTAGTCACAAGTAAAACGGTCCAACCCCCGTGTCTCTACGATGTTCTGATGCCGAGATATAACTGTTTGTATTTTATGTTGCTAGGGTGCTCAAAAGTGGTTGCTAGGGGCGTGGCTTAGTAAGTCTGTAAGGATCCTGAGAGACTGATTGGATGCCTGAGTAAAATGAGCCCACCCCCATGTCTCTATGACACTGTGGTGCAAAGATATCCATCCGGGCATTTTATAATGGCAGTCTATGGTATAGGTTGCTAGGGTGCCCAAAATGGTTGCTATGGTAACCTTACACCCCATTGTGGGGGACGTCCTGACAGAGTCTAGCACCCTCTTCAAATTTAGTAACCCACATGTTTCTATGAAATCCTCGCTCGTACCTATGACCCGTCAAAGTTTTTGCAATGTTAAGTCTATGGGATTTTGCCCCATTGACTTTCATTGGGTCACTTTTGGGCACCTCTTACACCCCAGGGGTACAACTTACACCCCATTGTGATCCATGTTCTTACAGAGCCTACCACCCTCTTCAAATGTTGTAACCCACATGTTTCTACAAAATCCTCGAGCGGAGCTATGACTCGTCAAAGTTGGGCGCAATGTTAAGTCAATGGGATTTTTTGGGTGGTTTTTCGCCCCCCTTTCGGAAATCCTGCACCCGATCGCTTATAAAAGTCATAGCACACCTCTCCTCAATAAGCCGGTCGATTTGAGCCCTAATTTATGGGTCTACGACAAACCGTGTGGGACGAGTTACGCGCCGAAAAAGTGTGCAGACATAAGAATAATAAGATATAATAATAATAATAACTAGATATTAAAGTTTGAAGACAAACTTTATGTTGGCTTGAAAAAGCGTAGCTTGAACGTTTAAAACGGTTTGACAGAAGTTTAGTTTAGTAGGCTATCTGGCTGTTAGAATGTTTAAGTATGAAGGTAGCATGAGTAGCATGAAGTTAGCCTGATGTTAGCATGATTAGCATGAAGCTAACATGATGCTAGCATGATTAGCATGAAGCTAGCATGATGCTAGCATGATTAGCATGAAGCTAGCATGATGCTACCATGATTAGCATGAAGCTAGCATGATGCTAGCATGATTAGCATGAAGCTAGCATGATGCTAGCATGATTAGCATGAAGCTAGCATGATGATAGCATGATTAGCATGAAGCTAACATGATGCTAGCATGATTAGCATGAAGCTAGCATGATGCTAACATGATTAGCATGAAGCTAGCATGATGTTAGCATGATTAGCATGAAGCTAGCATGATGCTTGCATGATTAGCATGAAGCTAGCATGATGTTAGCATGATTAGCATGAAGCTAACATGATGTTAGCATGATTAGCATGAAGCTAGCATGATGCTAACATGATTAGCATGAAGCTAACATGATGCTAACATGATTAGCATGAAGCTAGCATGATGTTAGCATGATTAGGATGAAGCTATCATGATGCTAGCATGATTAGCATGAAGCTAGCATGATGTTAGCATGATTAGCATGATGCTAGCATGATTAGCATGATGTTAGCATGATTAGCATGAAGCTAGCATGATGCTAACATGATTAACATGAAGCTAGCATGATGCTAGCATGATTAGCATGAAGCTAGCATGATGCTAACATGATTAGCATGAAGCTAGCATGATGCTAGCATGATTAGCATGAAGCTAGCATGATGCTAGCATGATTAGCATGAAGCTAGCATGATGATAGCATGATTAGCATGAAGCTAACATGATGCTAGCATGATTAGCATGAAGCTAGCATGAAGCTAACATGATGCTAACATGATTAACATGAAGCTAGCATGATGCTAGCATGATTAGCATGAAGCTAGCATGATGCTAACATGATTAGCATGAAGCTAGCATGATGTTAGCATGATTAGCATGAAGCTAGCATGATGCTAGCATGATTAGCATGAAGCTAGCATGATGTTAGCATGA
Organism: Paramisgurnus dabryanus; assembly: GCF_030506205.2. Lineage (NCBI taxonomy): Eukaryota > Metazoa > Chordata > Actinopteri > Cypriniformes > Cobitidae > Paramisgurnus > Paramisgurnus dabryanus. Next base: position 41,607,608 of record NC_133343.1, on the reverse strand, counting down.
TAAGCATGAAGCTAGCATGATGTTAGCATGATTAGCATGAAGCTAGCATGAAGCTAGCTTGATGCTAACATGATTAACATGAAGCTAGCATGATGCTAGCATGATTAGCATGAAGCTAGCATGATGCTAACATGATTAGCATGAAGCTAGCATGATGTTAGCATGATTAGCATGAAGCTAGCATGATGCTTGCATGATTAGCATGAAGCTAGCATGATGTTAGCATGATTAGCATAAAGCTAGCATGATGTAAGCATGATTAGCATGAAGCTAGCATGATGCTAACATGATTAGCATGAAGCTAGCATGATGTTAGCATGATTAGGATGAAGCTATCATGATGCTAGCATGATTAGCATGAAGCTAGCATGATGCTAGCATGATTAGCATGAAGCTAGCATGATGCTTGCATGATTAGCATGAAGCTAGCATGATGTTAGCATGATTAGCATGAAGCTAGCATTATGTTAGCATGATTAGCATGAAGCTAGCATGATGCTAACATGATTAGCATGAAGCTAGCATGATGCTAGCATGATTAGGATGAAGCTATCATGATGCTAGCATGATTAGCATGAAGCTAGCATGATGCTAACATGATTAACATGAAGCTAGCATGATGCTAGCATGATTAGCATGAAGCTAGCATGATGCTAACATGATTAGCATGAAGCTAGCATGATGCTAGCATGATTAGCATGAAGCTAGCATGATGTTAGCATGATTAGCATGAAGCTAGCATGATGATAGCATGATTAGCATGAAGCTAACATGATGCTAACATGATTAGCATGAAGCTAGCATGAAGCTAACATGATGCTAACATGATTAACATGAAGCTAGCATGATGCTAGCATGATTAGCATGAAGCTAGCATGATGCTAACATGATTAGCATGAAGCTAGCATGATGTTAGCATGATTAGCATGAAGCTAGCATGATGCTAGCATGATTAGCATGAAGCTAGCATGATGTTAGCATGATAAGCATGAAGCTAGCATGATGTTAGCATGATTAGCATGAAGCTAGCATGAAGCTAGCATGATGCTAACATGATTAACATGAAGCTAGCATGATGCTAACATGATTAACATGAAGCTAGCATGATGCTAGCATGATTAGCTTGAAGATAGCATGATGGTAGCATGATTAGCATGAAGCTAGCATGATGCTAGCATGATTAGCATGAAGCTAGCATGATGCTAACATGATTAGCATGAAGCTAGCATGATGCTAGCATGATTAGCATGAAGCTAGCATGATGTTAGCATGATTAGCATGAAGCTAGCATGATGTTAGCATGATTAGCATGAAGCTAGCATGAAGTTAGCATGATGCTAACATGATTAACATGAAGCTAGCATGATGCTAGCATGATTAGCATGAAGCTAGCATGATGCTAACATGATTAGCATGAAGCTAGCATGATGTTAGCATGATTAGCATGAAGCTAGCATTATGTTAGCATGATTAGCATGAAGCTAGCATGATGCTAACATGATTAGCATGAAGCTAGCATGATGCTAGCATGATTAGGATGAAGCTATCATGATGCTAGCATGATTAGCATGAAGCTAGCATGATGCTAACATGATTAACATGAAGCTAGCATGATGCTAGCATGATTAGCATGAAGCTAGCATGATGCTAACATGATTAGCATGAAGCTAGCATGATGCTAGCATGATTAGCATGAAGCTAGCATGATGTTAGCATGATTAGCATGAAGCTAGCATGATGATAGCATGATTAGCATGAAGCTAACATGATGCTAACATGATTAGCATGAAGCTAGCATGAAGCTAACATGATGCTAACATGATTAACATGAAGCTAGCATGATGCTAGCATGATTAGCATGAAGCTAGCATGATGCTAACATGATTAGCATGAAGCTAGCATGATGTTAGCATGATTAGCATGAAGCTAGCATGATGCTAGCATGATTAGCATGAAGCTAGCATGATGTTAGCATGATAAGCATGAAGCTAGCATGATGTTAGCATGATTAGCATGAAGCTAGCATGAAGCTAGCATGATGCTAACATGATTAACATGAAGCTAGCATGATGCTAGCATGATTAGCATGAAGCTAGCATGATGCTAACATGATTAGCATGAAGCTAGCATGATGTTAGCATGATTAGCATGAAGCTAACATGATGCTTGCATGATTACCATGAAGCTAGCATGATGTTAGCATGATTAGCATGAAGCTAGCATGATGTTAGCATGATTAGCATGAAGTTAGCATGATGCTAACATGATTAGCATGAAGCTAGCATGATGCTAGCATGATTAGCATGAAGCTAGCATGATGCTAGCATGATTAGCTTGAAGATAGCATGATGCTAGCATGATTAGCATGAAGCTAGCATGATGCTAGCATGATTAGCATGAAGCTAGCATGATGCTAACATGATTAGCATGAAGCTAGCATGATGCTAGCATGATTAGCATGAAGCTAGCATGATGTTAGCATGATTAGCATGAAGCTAGCATGATGTTAGCATGATTAGCATGAAGCTAGCATGAAGTTAGCATGATGCTAACATGATTAACATGAAGCTAGCATGATGCTAGCATGATTAGCATGAAGCTAGCATGATGCTAACATGATTAGCATGAAGCTAGCATGATGTTAGCATGATTAGCATGAAGCTAGCATGATGCTAGCATGATTAGCATGAAGCTAGCATGATGTTAGCATGAAGCTAGCATGATGCTAGCATGATTAGCATGAAGTTAGCATGATGTTAGCATGATTAGCATGAAGCTAGCATGATGTTAGCATGATTAGCATGAAGCTAGCATGATGTTAGCATGATTAGCATGAAGCTAGCATGATGATAGCATGATTAGCATGAAGCTAGCATGATGATAGCATGATTAGCATGAAACTAACATGATGATAGCATGATTAGCATGAAGCTAGCATGATGCTAGCATGATTAGCATGAAGCTAGCATGATGTTAGCATGATTAGCATGAAGCTAGCATGAAACTAGCATGATTCTAACATGATTAGCATGAAGCTAGCATGATTCTAACATGATTAGCATGAAGCTAGCATGATTCTAGCATGATTAGCATGATTAGCATGACGCTAGCATGAGGCTAGCATGATTAGCATGAAGTAAGCATGAAGTTAGCATGATTTAGCATGAAGTTAGCAAGATTTATTATGAAATTAGCATAAAGCTAGCATGAAACTAGCATGAAGCTAGTATGACTTAGCATGGAGCTAGCATGAAGCTAACATGACCCAAAGACCCAACCCCCATGTCTCTATGATGTTCAGACCAAGAGATATAAGGCTTTGTTTATTATGTTGCTAGGGTGCTCATATTTGGTTGCTAGGGGCGTGGCTTAATGCATCAATAAGAATCCTATTAAGACTGATTGGATGCCTAAGTAAAATGAGCCCACCCGTATGTCTCTATGACACTCTGGTGTAAAGATATCCATCTGGGCTTTTTATAATGGTAGTCTATGGGAGATGTTGCTAGGGTACCCAAAATTGTTGCTAGGGGCGTGGCTTACTAGCTTTGGGGCAATCCTAAGAGACTGATTGGATGACTGAGTAAAATGAGCCCACCCCCATGTCTCTACGACACTCTAAAGTAAAGATATTCCATCTGGGACCCTTTTATTCCCTTATATGGGCATGTTTCCTGCCCCATTATAAGTCAATGGGAAATTTTGGGGGCCTCTTACACCCCAGGGGTACAGCTTATACCCCATTGTGAGGTATGTTCTTACAGAGCCTGTCAGCCTCCTTAAATGTGGTAAGCCACATGTTTCTACAAGTTTCTCACTCGCAGCTATGACCCGTCAAAGTTTGTCTCAATGTTAAGTCAATGGAAATTTTGGGGTGTTCGAGACCCCCGTTTAGGAATTCGGAAGGTCCCATCAGTTAGAAAAGATATAGCACACTAAGTCAGACCAGTCTGAAGGTCTGTGGAAAATTTGGTGCATGTAGCTTGAAAGCCCTAGGACGAGTTAGTGTCAGAAATTTTGGGGGGAGAAAAAGAATAATAATAAGTTTAAAAGCAATAACAATATATTGGCTTTTTCAAAGCCAACATAATAATAAGTATGAGCAATAATAATAGTGATGCCTTGCATAAATGCAAGCACCACTAATAAGTATGAGCAATAATAATAGTGATGCCTTGCATAAATGCAAGCACCACTAATAAGTATGAGCAATAATAATAGTGATGCCTTGCATAAATGCAAGCACCACTAATAAGTATGAGCAATAATAATAGTGATGCCTTGCATAAATGCAAGCACCACTAATAATAATAATAATAAGTATGCAAGATAGTAATAGTGATGCTTTGCATAAATGCAAGCACCACTAATAATAATAATAAGTTACAAGATAGTAATAGTGATGCTTTGCATAAATGCAAGCACCACTAATAATAATAAGCTTAGATCGAAGAACAGTATGTTGGCTTTGTCAAGCCAACATAATAATAAGTATGCAAGATAGTAATAGTGATGCTTTGCATAAATGCAAGCACCACTAACTAGATAGGTACATTTCCTGAAGAAAATGTGAAGTGGTGCTTGCCGTGGCAAATTTCGGGGGACAATATATGATTATACTCCAAGCCAAAAGTAAAACAATTCAACCCACATGTCTCTACGACATTCTGATGCGAAGATATAAGGCTTTGTTTATTCGGTTGCTAGGGTACTGTATTTGGTTGCTAGGGAGAGAATTGGCATCCACTAGTAATTACACTCCGAGTCACGAGTCAAACGGTCAAACCCCCGTGTCTCTACGATGTTCTGATGCGGAGATATAAGGCTTTGTTTACTCTGTAGCTAGGGTACTGCATTTGGTTGCTAGGCAAAAAATTGGCATCCACTAGTGATTACACTCCGAGATACGAGTCAAACGGTCCAACCCCCGTGTCTATGCGATGTTCTGATGTGGAGATAAAAGGCTTTGTTTACTCTGTTGCTAGGGTAATGTATTTGGTTGCTAGGGAGAAAATTGGCATCCACTAGTGATTACACTCCGAGTCACGAGTCAAACGGTCCAAACCCTGTGTCTCTACGATGTTCTGATGCGGAGATATAAGGGTTTGTTTACTCTGTTGCTAGGGTACTGTATTTGGTTGCTAGGGAAAAAATGGTATCCACTAGTGATTACCCTCCGAGTCATGAGTCAAACGGTCCAACCCCCGTGTCTCTACGATGTTCTGATGCAGAGATATAAGGCTTTGTTTACTCTGTTGCTAGGGTACTGTATTTGGTTGCTAAGGAAAAAAATGGCATCCACTAGTGATTACCCTCCGAGTCACGAGTCAAACGATCCAACCCCCGTGTCTCTACGATGTTCTGATGCAGAGATATAAGGCTTTGTTTACTCTGTTGCTAGGGTACTGTATTTGGTTGCTAGGGAAAAAAATGGCATCCACTAGTGATTACCCTCCGAGTCACGAGTCAAACGGTCCAAACCCCGTGTCTCTACGATGTTCTGATGCGGAGATATAAGGCTTTGTTTACTCTGTTGCTAGGGTACTGTATTTGGTTGCTAGGGAAAAAAATGCATCCACTAGTGATTACCCTCCGAGTCACGAGTCAAACGGTCCAACCCCCGTGTCTCTACGATGTTCTGATGCGGAGATATAAGGCTTTGTTTACTCTGTTGCTAGGGTACTGAATTTGGTTGCTAGGGAAAAAAATGGCATCCACTAGTGATTACCCTCCGAGTCACGAGTCAAACGGTCCAAACCCCATGTCTCTACGATGTTCTGATGCGGAGATATAAGGCTTTGTTTACTCTGTTGCTAGGGTACTGTATTTGGTTGCTAGGGAAAAAAATGCATCCACTAGTGATTACCCTCCGAGTCACGAGTCAAACGGTCCAACCCCCGTGTCTCTACGATGTTCTGATGCGGAGATATAAGGCTTTGTTTACTCTGTTGCTAGGGTACTGTATTTGGTTGCTAGGGAAAAAAATGGCATCCACTAGTGATTACCCTCCGAGTCACGAGTCAAACGGTCCAAACCCCATGTCTCTACGATGTTCTGATGCGGAGATATAAGGCTTTGTTTACTCTGTTGCTAGGGTACTGTATTTGGTTGCTAGGGAAAAAAATGGCATCCACTAGTGATTACCCTCCGAGTCATGAGTCAAACGGTCCAACCCCCATGTCTCTACGATGTTCTGATGTGGAGATATAAGGCTTTGTTTACTCTGTTGCTAGGGTACTGTATTTGGTTGCTAGGGGCGTGGCTTGGGAGTGGCCAATGATGTGCCCAGTGATTACACTCCGAGTCACAAGTAAAACGGTCCAACCCCCGTGTCTCTACGATGTTCTGATGCAAAGATATAAGGCTTTGTTTACTCTGTTGCTAGGGTACTGTATTTGGTTGCTAGGGGCGTGGCTTGGGAGTGGCCAATAATGTGCCCAGTGATTACACTCCGAGTCACAAGTAAAACGGTCCAAACCCCGTGTCTCTACGATGTTCTGATGCGGAGATATAAGGCTTTGTTTATTCGGTTGCTAGGGTGCTCAAATTTGGTTGCTAGGGGCGTGGCTTGGGAGTGGCCAATGATGTGCCCAATTGTTACACCCCTAGTCACAAGTAAAACGGTTCAACCCCCGTGTCTCTACGATGTTCTGATGCCGAGATATAACTGTTTGTATTTTATGTTGCTAGGGTGCTCAAAAGTGGTTGCTAGGGGCGTGGCTTAGTAAGTCTGTAAGGATCCTGAGAGATTGATTGGATGCCTGAGTAAAATGAGCCCACCCCCATGTCTCTATGACACTGTGTTGCAAAGATATCCATCCGGGCATTTTATAATGGCAGTCTATGGTATAGGTTGCTAGGGTGCCCAAAATGGTTGCTATGGTAACCTTACACCCCATTGTGGGGGACGTCCTGACAGAGTCTAGCACCCTCTTCAAATTTAGTAAACCACATGTTTCTATGAAATCCTGGCTCGGACCTATGACCCGTCAAAATTTTTGCAATGGTAAGTCTATGGGATTTTGCCCCATTGACTTTTCATTGGGGCACTTTTGGGCACCTCTTACACCCCAAGGGTACAACTTACACCCCATTGTGATCCATGTTCTTACAGAGCCTACCACCCTCTTCAAATGTTGTAACCCACATGTTTCTACAAAATCCTCGAGCGGAGCTATGACTCGTCAAAGTTGGGCGCAATGTTAAGTCAATGGGATTTTTTGGGTGGTTTTTCGCCCCCCCTTTCGGAAATCCTGCACCCGATCGCTTATAAAAGTCATAGCACACCTCTCCTCAATAAGCCGGTCGATTTGAGCCCTAATTTATGGGTCTACGACAAAGCGTGCGGGACGAGTTACGCGCCGAAAAAGTGTCCAGAAAAAGAAGAATAAAAACTAGATAGGTACATTTCCTGAAGAAAATGTGAGTGGTGCTTGCCGTGGCAAAATTCTGGGGACCATACATGATTATACTCCAAGCCAAAAGTAAAACGATCCAACTCCCGTGTCTCTACGATGTTCTGATGCGGAGATATAAGCCTTTGTTTACGCTGTTGCTAGGGTACTGTATTTGGTTGCTAAGGAAAAATTTGGCATCCCATAATGATTACACTCTGAGTCACGAGTCATACGGTCCAACCCCCGTGTCTCTACGATGTTCTGATGCAGAGATATAAGGCTTTGTTTAGTCGGTTGCTAGGGTACTGTATTTGGTTGCTAGGGAAAAATTTGACATCCCATAATGATTACACTCTGAGTCACGAGTCAAACGGTCCAACTCCCGTGTCTGTACGATGTTCTGATGTGGAGATATAAGGCTGTGTTTATCCGGTTGCTAGGGTACTGTATTTGGTTGCTAGTGAAAAATTTGACATCCCATAGTGATTACACTCTGAGTCACGAGTCAAACGGTCCAACCCCCGTGTCTCTACGATGTTCTGATGCAGAGATATAAGGCTTTGTTTACTCTGTTGCTAGGGTACTGTATTTGGTTACTAGGGAAAAAATTGGCATCCCATAATGATTACACTCCGAGTCACGAGTCAAACGGTCCAACCCCCGTGTCTCTACGATGTTCTGATGCTGAGATATAAGGCTTTGTTTACTCTGTTGCTAGGGTACTGAATTTGGTTGCTAGGGAAAAAATTGGCATCCCATAATGATTACACGCCGAGTCACTAGTGAAACGGTCCAACCCCCGTGTCTCTACGATGTTCTGATGCGGAGATATAAGGCTTTGTTTACTCTGTTGCTAGGGTACTGTATTTGGTTGCTAGGGAAAAAATTGGCTTCCCATAATGATTACACTCCGAGTCACGAGTCAAACGGTCCAACCCCCGTGTCTCTACGATGTTCTGATGCTGAGATATAAGGCTTTGTTTACTCTGTTGCTAGGGTACTGAATTTGGTTGCTAGGGAAAAAATTGGCATCCCATAATGATTTCACGCCGAGTCACTAGTCAAACGGTCCAACCCCCGTGTCTCTATGATGTTCTGATGCAGAGATATAACGGTTTGAATTTTATGTTGCTAGGGTGCTCAAAAGTGGTTGCTAGGGGACAAGCCCACCCCCTTGTCTTTACGACATGGTAAAGCAAAGATATCCCATCTGGAACTTTTTTATTCCCTTATATGGGCATGTTTCCTGCCCCATTATAAGTCACCGGGAAAATTCGGGTGCCTCTTACACCCCAGGGGTACAACTTACACCCCATTGGGATCCATGTTCTTACAGAGTCTACCACCCTCTTCAAATAATGTAACCCACATGTTTTTACAAAATCCTCACTCGTACCTATGACCGGTCAAAGTTTTTGCAATTTTAAGTCTATGGGATTTTCCCCCATTGACTTTTCATTGGGGCACTTTTGGGCGCCTCTTACACCCCAGGGGTACAACTTACACCCCAATGTGATGTATGTTCTTACAGAGTCTACCACCCTCTTCAAATGTTGTAACCCACATGTTTCTACAAAATCCTCGAACGGAGCTATGAGTCGTCAAAGTTGGGCGCAATGTTAAGTCAATGGGATTTTTCGGGTGGTTTTTCGCCCCCCTTTCGGAAATCCTGCACCCGATCGCTTATAAAAGTCATAGCACACCTCTCCTCAATAAGCCGGTCGATTTGAGCCCTCTTTCATGGGTCTACGACAAACCGTGCGGGACGAGTTAGGTGCCGAAAAAACGTGCAGATGTAAGAATAAAATATAATAATATCCCTGAGGAATACTAATAGTGATGCCTTGCATAAATGCAAGCACCACTAATAATAACTAGATAGGTACATTTCCTGAAGAAAATGTGAGTGGTGCTTGCCGTGGCAAAATTCTGGGGAACGTATATGATTATACTCCAAGCCAAAAGTAAAACAATCCAACTCCCGTGTCTCTACGATGTTCTGATGCGGAGATATAAAGCTGTGTTTATCCGGTTGCTAGGGTACTGTATTTGGTTGCTAGGGAAAAAATTTCCATCCACTAGTGATTACATGCCGAGTCACAAGTAAAATGGTCCAACCCCTGTGTCTCTACGATGTTCTGCTGCGGAAATGTAAGGCTTTGTTTACACTGTTGCTAGGGTACTGTATTTGTTTGCTAGGGGGGAAATTGGCATCCCATAGTGATTACACTCTGAGTCACAAGTCAAACGATCCAACCCCGTGTCTCTACGATGTTCTGATGCGGAGATATAGGGCTTTGTTTACTCTGTTGCTAGGGTACTGTATTTGGTTGCTAGGGAAAAAATTGGCATCCCATAATGATTACACTCCGAGTCACGAGTCAAACGGTCCAACCTCCATGTCTCTACGATGTTCTGATGTGGAGATATAAGGCTTTGTTTACTCTGTTGCTAGGGTACTGTATTTGGTTGCTAGGGAAAAAATTGGCATCCCATAATGATTACACTCCGAGTCACTAGTCAAACGGTCCAACCCCCGTGTCTCTACGATGTTCTGATGTGGAGATATAAGGCTTTGTTTACTCTGTTGCTAGGGTACTGTATTTGGTTGCTAGGGAAAAAATTGGCATCCCATAATGATTTCACTCCGAGTCACGAGTCAAACGGTCCAACCCCCGTGTCTCTACGATGTTCTGATGCGGAGATATAAGGCTTTGTTTACTCTGTTGCTAGGGTACTGTATTTGGTTGCTAGGGAAAAAATTTGCATCCCATAATAATTACACTCCGAGTCACGAATCAAACAGTCCAACCCCCGTGTCTCTACGATCTTCTGATGCGGAGATATAAGGCTTTGTTTACTCTGTTGCTAGGGTACTGTATTTGGTTGCTAGGGAAAAAAATGGCATCCCATAGTGATTACACGCCGAGTCACGAGTCAAACGGTCCAACCCCCGTGTCTCTACGATGTTCTGATGCGGAGATATAAGGCTTTGTTTACTCTGTTGCTAGGGTACTGTATTTGGTTGCTAGGGAAAAAATTGGCATCCCATAATAATTACACTCCGAGTCACGAGTCAAACGGTCCAACCCCCGTGTCTCTACGATGTTCTGATGCGGAGATATAAGGCTTTGTTTACTCTGTTGCTAGGGTACTGTATTTGGTTGCTAGGAAAAAAATTGGCATCCCATAATAATTACACTCCGAGTCACGAGTCAAACGGTCCAACCCCTGTGTCTCTACGATGTTCTGATGCGGAGATATAAGGCTTTGTTTACTCTGTTGCTAGGGTACTGTATTTGGTTGCTAGGGAAAAAATTGGCATCCCATAATAATTACACTCCGAGTCACGAGTCAAACGGTCCAACCCCCGTGTCTCCACGATGTTCTGATGCTGAGATATAAGGCTTTGTTTACTCTGTTGCTAGGGTACTGTATTTGGTTGCTAGGGAAAAAATTTGCATCCCATAATGATTACACGCCGAGTCACTAGTCAAACGGTCCAACCCCCGTGTCTCTACGATGTTCTGATGCGGAGATATAAGGCTTTGTTTACTCTGTTGCTAGGGTACTGTATTTGGTTGCTAGGGAAAAAATTTGCATCCCATAATGATTACACGCCGAGTCACTAGTCAAACGGTCCAACCCCCGTGTCTCTACGATGTTCTGATGCGGAGATATAAGGCTTTGTTTACTCTGTTGCTAGGGTACTGTATTTGGTTGCTAGGGAAAAAATTGGCATCCCATAATGATTACACTCCGAGTCACGAGTCAAACGGTCCAACCCCCGTGTCTCCACGATGTTTTGATGCTGAGATATAAGGCTTTGTTTACTCTGTTGCTAGGGTACTGTATTTGGTTGCTAGGGAAAAAATTGGCATCCCATAATAATTACACTCCGAGTCACGAGTCAAACGGTCCAACCCCCGTGTCTCCACGATGTTCTGATGCTGAGATATAAGGCTTTGTTTACTCTGTTGCTAGGGTACTGTATTTGGTTGCTAGGAAAAAAATGGCATCCCATAATGATTACACTCCGAGTCACGAGTCAAACGGTCCAACCCCCGTGTCTCTACGATGTTCTGGTGCGGAGATATAAGGCTTTGTTTACTCTGTTGCTAGGGTACTCTATTTGGTTGCTAGGGAAAAAATTGGCATCCCATAATAATTACACTCCGAGTCACGAGTCAAACGGTCCAACCCCCGTGTCTCCACGATGTTCTGATGCTGAGATATAAGGCTTTGTTTACTCTGTTGCTAGGGTACTGTATTTGGTTGCTAGGGAAAAAAATTGCATCCCATAATGATTACACGCCGAGTCACGAGTCAAACGGTCCAACCCCCGTGTCTCTACGATGTTCTGATGCGAAGATATAAGGCTTTGTTTACTCTGTTGCTAGGGTACTGTATTTGGTTGCTAGGGAAAAAATTGGCATCCCATAATGATTACACTTCGAGTCACGAGTCAAACGGTCCAACCCCCGTATCTCCACGATGTTCTGATGCTGAGATATAAGGCTTTGTTTACTCTGTTGCTAGGGTACTGTATTTGGTTGCTAGGGAAAAAATTGGCATCCCATAATGATTACACTCTGAGTCACTAGTCAAACGGTCCAACCCCCGTGTCTCTACGATGTTCTGGTGCGGAGATATAAGGCTTTGTTTACTCTGCTGCTAGGGTACTGTATTTGGTTGCTAGGGAAAAAATTGGCATCCCATAATGATTACACTCCGAGTCAGGAGTCAAACGGTCCAACCCCCGTGTCTCTACGATGTTCTGATGCGGAGATATAAGGCTTTGTTTACTCTGTTGCTAGGGTACTGTATTTGGTTGCTAGGGAAAAAATTGGCATCCCATAATGATTACACTCTGAGTCACGAGTCAAACGGTCCAACCCCGTGTCTCTATGATGTTCTGATGCAGAGATATAACTGTTTGAATTTTATGTTGCTAGGGTGCTCAAAAGTGGTTGCTAGGGGCGTGGCTTAAAAGCTTTGGGAATATCCTGATAGACTGATTGGATGTCTGAGTAAAATGAGCCCACCCCCTTGTCTTTACGACATTGTAAAGCAAAGATATCCCATCTGGAACTTTTTTATTCCCTTATATGGGCATGTTTCCTGCCCCATTATAAGTCAATGGGAAAATTCGGGTGCCTCTTACACCCCAGGGGTACAACTTACACCCCATTGTGATCCATGTTCTTACAGAGTCTACCACCCTCTTCAAATAATGTAACCCACATGTTTTTACAAAATCATCGCCTGTACCTATGACCCGTCAAAGTTTTTGCAATGTTAAGTCTATGGGATTTTCCCCCATTGACTTTTCATTGGGGCACTTTTGGGCGCCTCTTACACCCCAGGGGTACAACTTACACCCCAATGTGATGTATGTTCTTACAGAGTCTACCACTCTCTTCAAATGTTGTAACTCACATGTTTCTACAAAATCCTCGAGTGGAGCTATGACTCGTCAAAGTTGGGCGCAATGTTAAGTCAATGGGATTTTTCGGGTGGTTTTTCGCCCCCCTTTCGGAAATCCTGCACCCGATCGCTTATAAAAGTCATAGCACACCTCTCCTCAATAAGCCGGTCGATTTGAGCCCTCTTTCATGGGTCTACGACAAACCGTGCGGGACGAGTTAGGTGCCGAAAAAACGTGCAGATGTAAGAATAAAATATAACTAGATAGGTACATTTCCTGAAGAAAATGTGAAGTGGTGCTTGCCGTGGCAAATTTCGGGGGACAATATATGATTATACTCCAAGCCAAAAGTAAAACAATTCAACCCACATGTCTCTACGATATTCTGATGCGAAGATATAAGGCTTTGTTTATTCGGTTGCTAGGGTACTGTATTTGGTTGCTAGGGAGAAAATTGGCATCCACTAGTGATTACACTCCGAGTCACGAGTCAAACGGTCCAACCCCCGTGTCTCTACGAGGTTCTGATGTGGAGATAAAAAGCTTTGTTTACTCTGTTGCTAGGGTAATGTATTTGGTTGCTAGGGAGAAAATTGGCATCCACTAGTGATTACACTCCGAGTCACGAGTCAAACGGTCCAAACCCCGTGTCTCTACGATGTTCTGATGCGGAGATATAAGGGTTTGTTTACTCTGTTGCTAGGGTACTGTATTTGGTTGCTAGGGAAAAAATGGCATCCACTAGTGATTACCCTCAGAGTCATGAGTCAAACGGTCCAACCCCCGTGTCTCTACGATGTTCTGATGCGGAGATATAAGGCTTTGTTTACTCTGTTGCTAGGGTACTGTATTTGGTTGCTAAGGAAAAAAATGGCATCCACTAGTGATTACTCTCCGAGTCACGAGTCAAACGATCCAACCCCCGTGTCTCTACGATGTTCTGATGCGGAGATATAAGGCTTTGTTTACTCTGTTGCTAGGGTACTGTATTTGGTTGCTAGGGAAAAAAATGGCATCCACTAGTGATTACCCTCCGAGTCACGAGTCAAACAGTCCAAACCCCGTGTCTCTATGATGTTCTGATGCGGAGATATAAGGCTTTATTTACTCTGTTGCTAGGGTACTGTATTTGGTTGCTAGGGAAAAAAATGGCATCCACTAGTGATTACCCTCCGAGTCACGAGTCAAACGGTCCAACCCCCGTGTCTCTACGATGTTCTGATGCGGAGATATAAGGCTTTGTTTACTCTGTTGCTAGGGTACTGTATTTGGTTGCTCTTGGCCTCGCTTTCATCCTGTACCGAAGAGTCAGCGGGATGCAGGAAACAGTGAACAAGTGCACAGCTGCCCTCCCTCGAGCCTTTAAGCGGAACCGTGGGAAGCAAGACACACAAGCCGAGCAAGAGCCCAACCTCATCGAAATCACCCCTCTGCAGGCACGCAGAAGCGCTGCAGAAAATTAAGATACACCTGCCATCCAGACCAAATGACCTGTCCAACCATCGCCTATTGAACCATCGCCTACCAAAGTCTCTCAAGACCCTGGTGGCCATGAAGGGGGGATATGTAGCAAATGGCTCGGAGTCAGATTGGGGCCATTTGGCATCTGGATTTCAACAGCCCTAAAATTGTGATAATTAGATAACCCTGTCTTCTCTATCACCTATCAAGGCTGTAAAGTGGGCGACAATTAAAACAAATGCCGTCTTCAAAGGAGGTTCAAAGGAATTCCACCAGAGTCCACAGTCGCCAGAGACACAGCAGGGGGGGCACGGACTATATGTCTCTGATGAAACCACATTTAAAGATCACAATGAGCTGTTTAAATGTTTATATATTTTTATATCCCTTTACTGCATGATCGTGTATGTGTGATGTAACTGTGTGTTAACACTTTAGTTAGATTTTGTTCACTGTAGCATGGTTCATATCTTAGGTATGAAATTATTATTCCACGTGATCTTAAACCCATGTCTTGTCTAGTATCAAATTAATCTACTTTCTATTTCCTAATCATTTCTATGTATCATATTACCATAAGCCGCATCAATGTCATTTAATATCGATTTGAAGCGTTATGGAAACAAACTTTTATCATTATGCAATTACGCAAATGTGATGTCTGAAAGAACAAAGGCTTGTTTCCCGCGCGATCGAACACTTCACACATTGGTCACTCACCTAAAATGGGCTGGGCGCGTGAAAGGTCAAAACGGCCTATCGTCCAAGCCATCATTGCTCAGTTGCTCAGCGCTCAATCGCTCAATCACCCAGGAGCGCTCAGTCGCTCGGTTACTCAGGTAACCCGTCAGCGCAGTTTGGAAACTCGCTGAGACTCACCCAGAGTCCCTCGGATTCATCATCTTTTCTCTGAGCCCTGTCCTACTCTTCGGGACAGTAATTTCCTGGCTTGCACTTTGCACTTCGAGTTCGGACAATTTACGCGGAACACTCCGCCATACGGAACAACCAAACGGACTTACGAGCACACCTGGATTCTCTCTCTCTCTCTCTCTCTCTCTGCTCGCACCCGCGCGCACCAGAAACTTCGTATTACATCACAAAGAGCCAAATGCAAGTATTTACCTTGTTCTACTCGCTGATGTTTAAGCTTTACCCCTTATGAAAATTAAGGCGATCGTTAGAGATTTTCTGATGGTTTGTGCAGATGTTAAGCAATAGTGTTTTTGCCAATCTTTTACTCTCTCTCTAGCTTTTCAGTCTTCTTTCTCATCTATGTTTTATGTTATTGTATATGTGTATGTTTAGTTAGTCATTGTGTGTACTTCGTTTTGTAGTTAATAAACCGGTTTTGCATTTTCACAATTGAATTGTTTCTGTGTTCAATGCTCATGAAATTAAAGTCACTATTTCTGCCTTTTGATCCAGCTACACGCTGCGAGTAGCACTGTATATCAGTAAGAAGGTTAATTTTAAAGGCCATGAAATTAACATTTCTTAGACGTTAATATACGATTATGGATATATGTCTTCGGTGTACGAACATATTAATTAATTGTTATTATTAATTCTGCTACGCCAGGTAAAACCTGATAAACTTGTATAATTAATTACAGTTAGTTATACATAATATTCCCTTTTGAGCTAATATCTAAGATTCCCTTGGGAATCCCCGTAGTATTACAGTCGGAGGTTTATAGTGTTTCAAATAACTTTATTCCCCTCCTCCCGCTGAATCGCTACAACTTTGATGTCAGGGTTAGATTACAGCATGAAAACTGTTGTGAATATTAATAAATTAAAGTGCTTAATTGTTGGCACTGGCACTTAGAAACACTAAATGGGTAAAAATTTAAATAAATAGGCTTATTTTTTTGGAGCCAAATGCCAATACCTCTGTTTTTTTTTTTTTTTTATAAAAGCCAAATGCTTGAATACTTTACAGCCACGTCATTTTCGTTATGCATTATTTGTTTTGGTTGTTTAAAAACACACACAACATTTTTATCCGATTACTCGATTAATTGACTGATTCAGTGCTAGATTAATCGGTTACAAAAAGAATCGATAGCTGCAGCCTAATAGGACCCATACAGAAATGTAATATATGTCAATATATGTAAATAACATATATAATATCAGTGCCCATGTATGTCTGCTGCATATATGAAAATATATGCAAAATTCATATATGTAACATACATAGACATATATGAAAAATATATTTCA
The DNA here is from genome assembly GCF_030506205.2 of Paramisgurnus dabryanus. NCBI lineage: Eukaryota > Metazoa > Chordata > Actinopteri > Cypriniformes > Cobitidae > Paramisgurnus > Paramisgurnus dabryanus. Next base: position 41,591,093 of record NC_133343.1, on the reverse strand, counting down.
AAATATAGCAAAAATGGCCGTTTTCATGTAAGTGCCATATATTTTCCCATATATGGACATACATGTGAAATATATGCAAGACACATATACAGTCTTGTTCAAAATAATAGCAGTACAATGTGACTAACCAGAATAATCAAGGTTTTTAGTATATTTTTTATTGCTACGTGGCAAACAAGTTACCAGCAGGTTCAGTAGATTCACAGAAAACAAACAAGACCCAGCATTCATGATATGCACGCTCTTAAGGCTGTGCAATTGGGGTATTAGTTGAAAGGGGTGTGTTCAAAAAAATAGCAGTGTCTACCTTTGACTGTACAAACTCAAAACTATTTTGTACAAACATTTTTTTTCTGGGATTTAGCAATCCTGTGAATCACTAAACTAATATTTAGTTGTATGACCACAGTTTTTTAAAACTGCTTGACATCTGTGTGGCATGGAGTCAACTAACTTGTGGCACCTCTCAGCTGTTATTCCACTCCATGATTCTTTAACAATTCATTCACATTTCTTGGTTTTGCTTCAGAAACAGCATTTTTGATATCACCCCACAAGTTCTCAATTGGATTAATGTCTGGAGATTGGGCTGGCAACTCCATAACATTAATTTTGTTGGTTTGGAACCAAGACTTTGCCCGTTTACTAGTGTGTTTTGGGTCATTGTCTTGTTGATACAACCATTTCAAGGGCATGTCCTCTTCAGCATAGGGCAACATGACATCTTCAAGTATTTTAACATATGCAAACTGATCCATGATCCCTGGTATGCGATAAATAGGCCCAACACCATAGTAGGAGAAACATGCCCATATCATGTTGCTTGCACCTCCATGCTTCACTGTGTACTGTGGCTTGAATTCAGAGTTTGGGGGTCGTCTCACAAACTGCCTGTGGCCCTTGGACCCAAAAAGAACAATTTTACTCTCATCAGTCCACAAAATGTTCCTCCATTTCTCTTTAGGCCAGTTGATGTGTTCTTTGGCAAATTGTAACCTCTTCTGCACGTGCCTTTTTTTTAACAGAGGGACTTTGCGGGGGATTCTTGAAAATAGATTAGCTTCACGCAGACGTCTTCTAACTGTCACAGTACTTACAGGTAACTCCAGACTGTCTTTGATCATCCTGGAGGTGATCATTGGCTGAGCCTTTGCCATTCTGGTTATTCTTCTATCCATTTTGATGGTTGTCTTCCGTTTTCTTCCACGTCTCTCTGGTTTTGCTCTCCATTTTAAGGCATTGGAGATCATTTTAGCTGAACAGCCTATCATTTTTTGCACCTCTTTATAGGTTTTCCCCTCTCCAATCAACTTTTTAATCAAAGTACGCTGTTCTTCTGAACAATGTCTTGAACGACCCATTTTCCTCAGCTTTCAAATGCATGTTCAACAAGTGTTGGCTTCATCCTTAAATAGGGGCCACCTGATTCACACCTGTTTCTTCACAAAATTGATGACCTCAGTGATTGAATGCCACACTGCTATTTTTTTTAACACACCCATTTCAACTAATTGCCCAATTGCACAGCCTTAAGAGCGTGCATATCATGAATGCTGGGTCTCATTTGTTTTCTGAGAATCTACTGAACCTACTGGTAACTTGTTTGCCACGTAGCAATAAAAAATATACTAAAAACCTTGATTTTTCTGGTTAGTCACATTGTACTGCTATTATTTTGAACAAGACTGTATGTATGCATGCATATATGTACTTATTTCCATAGTACATACTTTCACTTATATTAGGGATACAAATATGCTTCTTATATGATGCCACCATGTACTTTCACTTATATTAGGGATACAAATATGCTTCTTACATGATGCCACCATGTACTTTCACTTATATTAGGTATACAAATATGCTTCTTATATGATGCCCCCATGTACTTTCACTTATATTAGTGATACAAATATGCTTCAAATATGATGACACCATGTACTTTCACTTATATTAGTGGCACCAACTATGTTTTTTATACAGCCTGCACATATATGTGTACTCATTTTACAGAACACACAGTTCCAAGTCTTTTCAAATACAAACTTTACTCCATTTTTTTCAGCACAGACTTGACAAGTACAAACAAGTACAAACTTTTCAAGTAAAAACTTTAAATTCATTTACCATCAACTTCAGACTTTATTTTCTTTTTAAAGCCTTTTCAAAGCGCTCACTTTTTTCCCTCAGTATTACATTTTCAAACTTTAAGGCACATTGCATCTGAGAAGGTACATTTTAAAGAAAAAGTTTTAGGTATAAAGTAGACAAAACACTGGTGGATAAACTTATCACAAAGATAAAAAAATCTTTATTGCAGTTTCTTCTAGTGCAAGTCAGTAAAATTTAAGTGACAATGTACGTGAATAGACAAAGTAAGGCCACACTTAGTGCAAGCATGGCGGCCAGTTTTGCACCAATTTAATTTGCAGGCGAGATAGGGTCATATTGCCAAACACCACCCTCCATCACCTCTCATCGAAACTTTTTTTACGCAGAATGTGAATTTGAACACATACATTGAAAATTCTTGAATGCAGCCCCATGAATGATTGTCCATTTGTTGGCAGATATCTCCACGGGTGTGGTTCTAAAGCAGGCACTAGGCCAAAAGGGGTGACAGTAGCACAGCAGTTAAGGAACCTGGATAGTATGCTAGTCTAGAATTTGTGAGTTTGAATCCTGGTCACCACCGTTGTGCCCTTGAGCAAGGCACTTAACCCCAAGTTGAACTTTGTAAGTGTACAAACAGTTTAATAAGAAGAAGGGCTGTCACTTTTTATTTGATATTCGAATATGCATTCAAACATGAGGTGAAATATCCACTATAAATAAACCATCCGGTTTTTAAAACGCCATGTGTAGCGCATTTTTTACAGTCTAACACCTCGTAATAGGGAGGAAGCTGAGAGTGAGACCGACGGCAACTGTGCGCACGACAGGAAAGACGTGGCTTCGGCTTCTGCAGACTTCTTTTTGCTTTTTCTGTGGAAATTTTTTTGATAATTCTGCGGAATGATTTTAAATATTAAAATATATATATATATATATATATATATATATATATATATATATATATAAGAGAATTTAAGCCGTAAATATTACAAAATTGCATCTAAAATAATTACTTTTTAAAGGCTTACAATGAAAATAAAAACACCAAACCAAACAAGTGCTCTGAATTAAATTGGACCAACACGAACCAGATAGATAGAATTATAGTTTGTATATAAAATTACATATATTATTGTTTTTAGTGTTATAGCAGAATAAAAAGATTGTGTTAAACATTTGATTCTTACTGAAAAAATATACTCTCAAACTGGCGTAATAATCAATGATGTAACATGGCTGCAGCAGGCGTAGTGATATTACACACTGCCCGAAAATAGTCCCCTTGGTTACTTTCAATGGCAGGGGTCTATTTTCGGGCAGTGTGTAATATCATTGCACCTCCTGCAGCCATGTTACATCAGCAAAGTCACTGATTATTATGCCAGAATGAGAGTATAGGTCTAACCATATTTGCCTAGAAAATAGCAACTTTTAATTTCCGTCGGTCTTAGTACACAATGTAATTACAGAGTGAAGTTTTAAATAGAAAATTTTTTGAAACTCTTTGGTTATTTCTTAGCACGATGCTAATGGTCTGATCAGATTCAATGGATTGGATTGAATCAAATATTTAACTCTAGGGGAGCTGGAAAATTAGCATATTTTCAAAAAAAGTGAAATGTCCCTTTAATACATTTTCGTTATGAAATTAGCATGTATGAAGAATGTAAACCAAGGCTTTGAACCGGTTCAAGGAACAAAAACCAGAAACTTTTGATGTTTTGCAAGGAACAGAAACGAAACCAGAAACTTTCCAAAAATACATGTTCCGGAACAGAACCGTTAATTGAAAATAATGGTAACCGGTTAATAACGTAGTTTTTTCAGTTCTTTGACAAGATTTCTGTGCAATTTGACTCTGTGAAGTTCACTTCCGGTCGTCATTGACTCAGAGAAATGAGAAGCTTGCCACCAGCAGGTAGCCTACTCAAGCCCAAGTCTCTAATGCTCAATCATAAGAGGTAAATATTGTAGGCTAAAAAAAAAAAAAAAAACATTTTGAGATACTTATCTCAAGATGTTTTTGTTTTTTTGTTTTTAGTACTAATTAGTGGTGTAACGGATCGCAGTTGGTCAGTGATCTGTACAGATCACAACCCACAGTTCGGCTCGCATGCGATTTGCGGATTTATATGCAAATTTAAATATGGTGAAAGTTGATCATTTGCACGTGTTTCAAAGGCTTGCAAATGTTAACACTTAAGTGATTTTAAATAATTTAACCACAAAAAGGCACTAAAATTAAAAAAAATCTGTACACACAGACGCACATGCATTTGAATGTGTCCGGCCCAACTCCAATTAGGGCTGTCACTTTTTATTCGATATTCGAATATGCATTCGATTTTTACAACGCAATGTAAACTTTATATTAAACAACAACAGCATTTGTCTTGTAAACGGATTTGAAATTATCATGTGCTGACTGTCGCACGTCACATAGACAACAGAGTCAAGTGAGATCTGCTTAACTTAGCGGTAAGTTAAAATTTTTCTCAAATATCAAAGGGTTTGTGCACTCTATCATTAAAACCGGTCAAGCAAACAGCACACGCAGGGTTAATGTATATGAACGCGCGCATACATAGGCTATGTATGTGTTAGGGCTGGGCAAAAAAAAAATGATATTTCGATTAATAGTTTTTTTTAAACGTGGTCGATTCAGAATCGATTCTCAAAGAGCAGAATCTATTTTTTTTTTTCATATATTTTTCTGCAAACCTTGAACGTAAGATTAACGTTCAACGATCAAATTACTAGTCTTCTTCACTAGATGTCACCCTCTTTTTTGCCTTGCACGATGTTACCAAGGAGCCTGTCATTCTTTCATTCAGTGCTTAAAATGGCAGTTTTAGGTGCTCATCGACGTTGATGCCACCTTCACATAAAAAGTAAGAGGTATGGAAGCATTTTAGTTTTCGCAAGCAAGACAACAATGATAGTGTTGTGGCTTTTAATTTCTTTTTATTAATTACCCACTTGTAAACTTATGTTCACTGTTCTTTTTTATTAATATAGTATTTGTATTAAATCTATATTCATTGAGTTGAATCGAGAATCGAGTATAAAAACAGACCCGAGAACTGGAATCGAAATTGAATCGAGAATCGAAATCGAATCGATAGCTTGTGAATCGAAATTGAATCGATTTGGACCATCTGAATCGATACCCAGCCCTAGTATGTATGCTTGTTGTCAGTGAAGATTACTTTTCAGAAACACGCGCGGGATATGTGTGCTTGATTCTTCTCAAAAGTGACAGCCCTAATAAGAAGATCCTTTACAAAGACAGTACATTATGCGTATACAGACAGGAGCCATCTCGATAAGTCGAGCAATGAATGTCATCCCAGTGTTTCCCATACGTTGATTTATTCGTGGCGCACCGCCACGGAATCAGTGCTGGCCGCCACAAATAGATTTTTCATGATCCCCATTTACATTTATATTTTACTCTTTAAAAACGTCTTAATTCATTGTTGCAAACACCCAGCGCGCCCCTCCCTTTCTATGTTGCATGCAGCGCGCGCCTCTCTCTCTCTCTCTCTCTCCCTCGCTCTCACATAACAGTGAAAAGGTGACGGCGTTTCAATGTCCGTTCCTCCGTAATGTATACTTTCTTTTTCGTGTAAACGTCAACAGTCACAGATTTTACTGACAGAGAAGACGGCGATGACTTGACGAAAGGTTAGCATTAGTGTTTCCCACACACACACCCGTTCTCTCCCTCTCTATGATGTCGTATGCCTGCGCACGTGTTTTGTATTAACTTTGTGTAACAGTTACTGTGTATTCTCTAATATTTCTGAATTTGCGCCCAATTGTCTGCGCTATACGCGACAATAAAACTCGCAATTAAATAAAAAAGGGCTCATACAAGACATTGATGAGAAGAGCAACAGCAGTAAGACTTCAATGTAAATGTATGGTGATTTATAGACCAGCTGTAAACATACACGTACATTTCATAATTTCCTGTTATTTTGCGGGGGTTTTTTTCAAATATTAAAGCGCTTAAGCATTTCCTTGCATTCTTGGAGAAAAAACAAGTCAGTGGCAGGTCAGTTCCTGAATAACACGACACAAAAAAGTCAAATTCACTTCTCAGAGGTACAGAACTGTTCCTGAAACGGATGTTCTCCCCAAACTGAAATTAAACACAGTGTTTCGAGTTTTTCTCGTCTGTGTCATGTTGATATCAAGAAGCAACGTGCACATGACGACGAGAGAGGTGACCTGCTGCACAATCGAGTTACCCCTCCCACTTCTTAATGTTTTACAGAGACTTCTAATCCCGTCCGAATTGACCATCAATATTACAGACGCCCTGTGGTAAAATTACAACCGTAAAACTAATCCCGTCCGAATAGGGCCATAGTCTGCTCATTTTATGTCTGACAACAGAACTGATCATATGTAAATAATAGCAATCAGTTGTGTTAAAATGCAATATAACGTGACAAATCAAAGAGTAGAAGTGAAACATATTTCTGGTGCCAACACTCGATCCAACGCAAACACGTGATGACGTCACATATATGCTAATTAGCGTGTGACGTCATCACCGCCACAAGTCTCTCAAAATCCTGTGGGAAACACTGCATCCTATATACATTTGACACCCCTATAATCCCTCCCACTCTGAAGTGTTGCTAAACTCAATGGAAAAGCTAACCAAGCCAAAGTAAAGTGAGCTGACTCAACCTTACCTGTAGGGTACTATGCAATGGAAAAATGCCATTAGGGTGCAAAACCCCTTTAACCATAAAACAGGGTTAAAATGATGTGCTGTCTCTGATATTGTATGTAACTACAATATAAAAACGTAAGATTTACATTACCATAACATCTTCACTCTGAAGAGTCGCCCAGCTTCTTCTAACTCAGTCAAGTCTTTTAGAGAGAGTGATAGAGGTAATGTGATTAGTAGCTACTGAATACACTACAGTTTATACATTTAGTACATTACTTAATTACTTGCCATTTACCTTTCATTCTGTACCGTGACTGGATAATCCATCCATTCGCTGACCTTTAATAAAAAATACAAAGATAAACTTAATAATTAACACCTGTCACCGGTATCAACTGGCAGAAATTCACTCTTACCATACAGCATGTGAAAGAACTCAGAGAATCACTCTGATGGGCCTACAAAAAGAGAAATAATAAAAGGGAAAAACACTGTGATTAGGCAAGGTTTAAGCCAAACATTAGTTGTCATTTTGGTGAGGTAGTATTGACTCCAGCCATGTCAAGCTATAAGTGCTTGGGTGATTCTCACGAAAACTTGGTTGTAAAAATGTCAAGCATGAAAATGTAAAAATTGCTTAAATTTACTTTTTTTCCACCAGACATTAGAAACAAAGTCTGAAGTATATGGGAACATTAATTTAAAAACTTTTACTTATCATTTAACACTTTTTGTAACATAATTTCAAAAATAAGTCCTAAAAAAATCTCATTACCGCAACAGTCAGAAAACATCAACACTGTTAGAAAAGCTAATATATTTTCACATTTTAAAAAATTGATTATTAATAGTCATGCACAGTAAATTGAAATTCTGAAATAATATTTATTTTAAATTTAACGTTTTTTTATTTTGTTTTATTTAGCTCATATACCGCAACACCTTCCACAATTTACAACTATTTTTTTTTATATTTCGAAGAAACCTGACACATTTTCAAAATGACATGACAAACCTGAAAGAACATAATTTAGAGATTCTGCACATGCATTTAAAATCAAAGTATTATGCTTCTATTAATAAAATTAACATTTAATAAGCATCTGTTGCGGTAATGATACATAGGTTTCGGAAATTAGGTTAATTATTTCGGTAATGAGAATACGTATACTAGCCTGAGATTTTGTTAAAAACAAATTTTAAAGTAGAAAGTTTGATAATATTTACAGCATCATGCGTTCAAGTTCAAAACTGTTTTATTATGTAGTCTTTGAAAAAAATATTAAAGAAAAAACATTAGAACAGGAAGGCTTATATTAATATTCCTTTATGTCATATTTAAGTCCCCATTTATGCATTTAACATACTGAAATAAGATGGTCTTGATGACATATGCTGCCTACAAATGCGAGCTCTGAAGGCTGCAGCCATCGGATTGAGAAATGGCCAGCTAATGTCAGCTGGATATCACAAAACATTTGTGTAAATTAGATGAAAAATATTTCCTTGCTGGATATGATGACCTTTTACCATTCTGTATCTGTTTCGATTAGAGAGAGAGAGAGAGAGAGAGAGAGAGAGAGAGAGAGAGAGAGAGAGAGAGAGAGAGGCTGTATCCGAAACTTTAGACAGCTGACTTGTTCCCTAGCTGCTTTATGAGACAATGACTTTGGCTGCATAATGGCAGCTCCGAGAAATGCTTTAGGACAGACTTCATAGGCAGCAAAATTGAATTCAGGTTGAAATGTAAGCAGCCCTCTCTGTGTTCCGGGATGTCGCAAATCTGCTTGTGGTGCGGAGGTCTGATCGACCCACCCAATTCACACGAGCTCTGCCGGCAAAGAGCCGCTGGTGGTCGTCCTCCCCTCGCTCAACCGGTTCAGTTTGTCGCCGAGAGCCTGTGTCCTGAACCAGGAGCCGCCAGGTCTGTTTCCTTTGGGTTTCCGGCGGAGGAAGATGAGATGTCTCTGACAGCGTTGGATGGAGACTGGGACCAGGCTCCACATGGTGCATCAGACACACAGCCATCCTTCTACAAGGAACTGGTGCGCATTCTCTTCAAAGCCGTGCAGGACTTGGAGATTGAGTGGAGCACCCCACAAGAACCCCAGAGAAGCAAGCTTGACTTTTGTTTTCTTCACTCAGGCCGCCCCGCTGATGCTTGGAGGAAAGTCACCAAAGCGTGGGCTACCCCTCCCCCCATTTTTTTTCTTAGGTAGGCTACCTGTGTATTCCCCCCATCAAGGACGCTGTGGCTGCTCACCTCTGCCCCTTGTCCACTTCCTTGGATGGTGTGGCACAGCTTTGAGGGTAGTGAAGCCTCATGACAGCACACCAGTCCGAAAAAGCATACCCGCGCCGAGAGAGGCTCTGTCTGCATTGCACACTATGGCGGTCCTACAGATCTTTTAGGCGCAGGTGCTTAAGGCTCTAGATGAGGGCAGCACGGATCTAAATACCTTCAGGGATCTGAGAATGGCTACGGATTTCACGCTAAGGGCCAAGAAGACCACTCATGGTGGTCATGCACAGTCACGCCTGTTTCTCCATCCGGCCTGTTTGGTGACACGGTGGGCACAATCACGGAGCATTTCTCGGAAGCGGTGAAGAGCTCTAAGGCTATGAACCACTTCCTACCTCACCACCCTGTGTCTCATGGACCAGAACCGGTGGTGCATCACAAGAGTCCATGGCACAAATCCTCCAGTATATGATGCAAGAAACTGGGTCCTGGGGGACTGCCGTCCGGAACGAAGCCGCTCAAAAACAGAGCATTTTTCTCCTCAGTTGGTTTTGTGTTGCTCGCCCCAGGGCCCGTCCTCACATAAGGGTCTACAACACGCCCCGCCACTCTCGAACACGACCCACATGCTGCGAAGACAGCAGAGGCGGAAAGGGTTAACGCACAGTCCTAATGAATTGCGCAGCAACCCGCTTTCTGTCACAGCGCCGGGCGCTTTTAGGCCATCCTCTCTGGTGTCTGTGACTCAAGCACTGCGCAGAAAGGAGGTGCCGCCTTTAGTCTCCCTTTGTCCCTCGCCCCCAGGCAGCAATCTGACGCTGCAGACAGCGCGCATTGTACGGTCGCAGGTAGCTGAGATGCTGGCACGCATGGGATCCAACTTTGTGGATCTTGTGATCCAACTGATGTTGCAGCGCCTAGATGCGTGGCGTGCCATCGCTAGGTTGTTTTTGATACCTGAAAGTGGAAAGAAAGCATAACATTAAATTAGCATGTCTCACAACATGGGAGAAAAAAATTACACATCAGATGTACACATCATCATATAGTATAGTCTTGTTGCGTTGTGTGTGTGTCATGTACATTTCCTAACACTGTAGTGTGTTTTTTGCTAAATACACCTGCTAGTAACATCTCCAAACCTAACCTCTCTCTCTCCTTCCTTCTGTGCTCCTCGAGCCATTCTGGGTTGCTGTTAAGTTTCTCCCTGAACTTTGTCAACCTGGCCTTTGCTAAAGCTTTTTTCTCACTTGCTGACTGTCTACAATGAAGCATCATAAAGCAAAATATCAACAGTAAATACATTTTAAATTTATATTAAATTCATTAGAGATATTTAAATGTAATAAACAATATGCTTAAATTCTCATTTCCGAAACAGAAGTTATCTTTACCGCAACTGCTATTAAATGGTTGCGGTATATGAGAATGGTGTTGCGGAGGATGAGGTACCCCAGTATGTTTTGCTAAAAATAGAGAAGCCACATAGGCTTTGCTCATTTTTTATTCAGTGCATATAATTAGACTTTAATAAAGAACATTTTCATGAAAAATTGTAAATCAAACAATTTTCGAAATGTAGAAAACTACCTGTTTCGGTAATGATAATCAAAATGTCGTGTAAGCATTCTGACCAGAGAATATTTCAAATTTAACTGGAAAGATATAAAGAGATGATCTTACCTCGTAGCCATCTTGAAGTAACTGGTCCATGTGCTTGGTCACTCAAAATCAAACTTTATTAAAATTCTGTATGTGTGCTTAAACTGTTCTCAAAAAGTGTTGCGGAGGATGAGAACATCAGGCATGGACACATCAATTTCCTAATTTTTCTTCATTATTATTATACATGAATATTCAGTAAATTATTTTTCTGTCATCTAAAGTAGTCTAGCAAAACATACATTTATTTTTTTTCTAAATATTTTTGTTTTAATATGTTTAAATTACAGCATAACGCATGTTCAAACACAGCCGGACGCATGGCGGTAATGAGAATTTCAGCAGAAAATGAGATAAAATTGACAAATTATAAATTCTTATGTTGAAATCACACATTGTGCAAGGTAGAACACAGTATTGTGTTAATTCTGAGGCTTTTTAATATTACTATATTACACATTTTATATCTAAAATCATTAGTGCCGTGGTATGACGTTAAAAGGTGGACAAAAGTCTGCACGCGTGTGAATCCAGCGCGCATGCAAATTACAGCAGCGCGAGCACAGTGACAAAGCTTGCACGTAAAAAAGAAACCTGCAGAAATCGCAAATCCCACAGTCGAACACAAAAACCAAGACTGTGCGCGTAAATAAACACTTGCGAGGGGAATAACAAACCCCACGAGTACAAGTAGTTTGCCCACGCGCAGCCGATCTGCTCGCGCGCGAGCTGCGATTCTACACGCGCGCAAGTCAGTTTTAGTTTATCATTCAGGGGGCGGGGCACCACGACTTTGTGACAACAAACGCCATTGGCCCCTGCTACTCCTGTTGTGATTGGCTGTTGCTGCCGCCTCAAGTGTTTAAAATCTTTTTATAGTATATGCTTATGCTTAAAACGTAAAGATGGCGGAGAGTAATGAGGTAATATTTCTTTCCAAACAGCTTTATAAGTATAATACATGTTTTATAATGATAATCTAGTCAATTTAATAGTCAGGCTTGAGGATTCACATTAGTTGTTCAAACGTAAAACGAGAGGATAAGGAAGAACGGCTGAGCACCACTAGACTTAACAGTCCATAATAATTGATTGAACAATAATAATTGAACAGGATTACTAATTAATTACTTTGATTAAGGGAGGTTAAAATGGTTAACATAAGACTGCTGGAATTGACCTAATGCTGAATATTTTCCTGTTAATAATTATGTTGGTTATTTCAATTATTTGAATGCAATGTAATGAATGCAATATAATCTTAAAACAGACAAATTAGGATTTTTTACATCATGTTTAAAAATAATAATTATAAAACGGGCAGTTCTGGTCGTTCATTCTGATTCTGACTGGTTGAAAAATATATATCGTCAATTAAAAGAAAATGCTTCCCTGAGGCGTTTTTACAAATCCACATTTCCGCTATTTTCCACTAGGTGGCGCTCTTACCCAACTTAAACACTGATGCATTCAGGATGAAACATATTTTTTGTTTGTTTGAAAGCAGAGGGTCTGTTCTTTCATTTATTTGATGTTTATATATTTAAAGAAGAAAATTTTTCTGGAAGGCATTAAACTAAAGCTGGGTGGCAACTCTTTTAAAAACGCTGGTAGGTAAATTTAAGCATTAAGCAAGCATTCTTCCATATTTGATCCACACTTCAACAGTTGCACGAAATAAATGTTTATGTATAAATTAGAGGAATGTTAATTTATGAAAATAAACACCACAGTCTTCAATCATATTTTCATTGTGTCTTTGCTCCGTCTGTGTTGTTTGGGGAAGAGCCTTAGAGATATCTATAAACTGGTATGCTCTGAAACATTGACAGACTTCTCATGTAAAAAAACTTCCCCAACATATACTTAAAATATGTTATATGTGTTGTCTTTTTTTTTTTTGATGGCTAAAATAGGTGAAAATAGAGAATGCCACAAGACATCTGGTGAACCTATTGAGGAATTCCCTGGGTGCAGGTCCTTCAAACATTAATGTTAGTGTTTCTCAAAGTGGTAAGTGTACAATCAGCTACATGCTAGCTAGTTACAAGTTAGTGTTACATAAAAACATGTTAGTGCCGCAAGTCACTAATCAGCAGCTTGTAAATGACTGCATTATATAGATGAAATGCCGGGTGGCCCTAGGACCTTTGAGGCTGACAGAGTGCAGGCTCCGAGAGGATGCCAGGCAGGTCCTAGAACCGTTGAGGCTGGCAAAGTGCAACAGGATATGGCCAGGTTTGGAAGTATTTAGGAATGTTAAAAAATGATTAGTAACTGATTGTTTGTCATGATATTTATGTTGGATTAAGAAAGCCAACATACTGTTGTTTTACTTTAAAGGATAGTTTACCCAAAAATGAAAATTCTGTCATTGTTTACTCACCCTCATGTTGTTACAAACCCATATACATTTCTTTGTTCTGATGAACACTAAGGAAGATATTTTGATCATGAGCCCTATTCACTTCCATAGTAGAAAAAAGAATACTATGGAAGTAAATGGGGCTCGCGATTGGTTTGATTACGAACATTTCTCAAAATATCTTCCTTCATGTTCATCAGAACAAAGGGATTTATACAGGTGTTTGTAACAACATGAGAGTGAGTAAAAATGACGACAGAATTTTCATTTTTGGGTAAACTATCTCTTTAATCTTATCCTAATGAGACTTTTAACTCCTCTAAGAACTATATCCACCAAACTTTCCAGTGATCTTTTAGACTGGTCTAAGGAAGTGTGCTATAGATATTTTCTTAGACCAGAGCTGTTGAAAGAGAAAGTTCCCAGTGGGAACTTCCCACACACCCATAGACCTTCATAGAAGGAAAGAAATGCGGAAGGAACTCATGTCATGGACTGTTCTATAGTTTCAAACATAGTTAACATTCACAACACAACTCCTCATGTTTATGGGTCATATAACCCTATCTTTTCTTTCATATTTTAAAACATGAATCCAAAGATAAAATTCAGTAATATCACCATAGTCAAGTTTTACTTATTTCCTTATTTAGCACATGCAAAATATACAATATAAACCTGATTGTTCATGCCTAAATGTAGTCTGTGTAGTAATTAAGGCATAGCCTATGTGTTGATATTTAGTGAAAATTGCTACAGATAAAGTGGTGCCTGCCATCTTTCCCACTTAAATCCATTCTATCAGACTGACAGTTTGGAACTATTGAGAGCTCCATGAACCATGTGACCACATGACGACGAGATCAAAGTCTCTCTGTCAATGTCTCTTGGTCAGACTTACAGCTTTTCTTATTGTATGTTTATAAATTCAAACTGTCAAAACACATAAGGATCTCTCTCTCTCTCATATATTATAAATATATTATATATATTTGTATGTAATATAATTGTCCTTTGCATTATCCACAGAGCATTTCCAGGCCTTTTTAAATCTAAAGCAGGAGGAAAAGTTACAAGAAAAAGGTGTAGAAAATCTACTCCTGTGCAGTTCTATCTCCTGGATGAATATAGAGAGAGAACACCAAAAGGAAGTAAAGAAATGGTCCTTCTCCAGGCAGGATTGGGCCGAAGGACAATTAGCATGCCTGAAGAAGCTAATCATGCAGAGGTAGTGTTAGATCTAATAGATTGTTGATACATGACTGTATAATAGATCTAACCATCCTGCAGACTTGAATGTCTACTATCAGAGATGAAGGGAAAAATTGCAGAAAGGAGACAAAGTGATGAAATAATAAAATGAACAAAGTTTATTCTGAAAGAAAATCATAGTTGCGTTTGGATGCTCATCTTAACTCTGTCTAGAACTGTATAGATTTACATCGCTCATTCTGACTCTGTCTGACTAGAACAGGGGTGGCAAACGTCGGTCCTGGGGCCTCATTTATAAAACGTGCGTACGCACAGATTTGATCTTAGAGTGTGCGTACGTTAAAATCCACGGCAACGTTCATATTTATAAAAACGGTCTTTGACGTGGAAGAGTGCTTACCGTCACGTCAGGGTCTGGGCAGACGTACGCACTTTTCCTTGTGGCAAAGTTGGAGTATTGCAACTATTTGAATATCTAATAATAATAAAGCCCTACTAATAAAAGTAATTTACACATTTAACAACAGAGATGCAATTCAAGAGAACTGTAGTCAGACAGATGTTTTATTACTGGGAGTTAAACATCTTTTTTTTAGGAATGTTGTGAGGTCTTTTCTCGCTTTGTGTGCATAGTTTATTCCATGTATTTATCAAGAGAAATTGAAGTCTTTTTACACACGTACACACATAAATATGTTTTTAATTTAAATAAAGTTTTGACTCTTTTTATTTTAGTTGCTGTCGTCTTCTTTTTGTCTTAGCAGCTGTCGTCTTCTTTTTTGTCATTACATTAATGGCACATTTGAGCAGCATTAGTAAACAATCTGTGTAAATATAAAGAAATGCCCAATAACAGTTTTTTTCAGACCGAAGAGCATAATCGTGCCATAATAAATTGTATTATTATGTAAGATCTATTTACCTATCTATAATGTGTTCGAAATTTTTACTTTTGATTTACTTTTGAAAGCCTATAATTGTATTATGATTACTATTATTATTATTATTATTTGTGTTGTTTCTAGAAATTTTATTTTTTGTTAATAATCAACAGGAAAAATTAACCACACACAACTGTTTTAAAATAATTAGGGTACACATTAAATAATTTGGATCCACACGTGTTAATTATTTCGAAGCATCTATGACCTATAAAACGGCTTATAATGAAGTAAGCTATTTGCAAGAAGCAGAATGGCAGCATTTGCGCTTCTTGAAGATATTGCAAACCGCGCAATGAGAAGACAACGCGTTTTTAGAGATCGGGCAGATTTCCTAGCATATGATGATGAGTGGCTAATAAGCAGGTACCGTTTGCCAAGGGCTGCACTGTTACATCTTTGTGCACAGATAAGCCCTAATATACAAAGACGCACCAACTGCAACCATGCCATACCTGTGGAGATACAGGTGCTCTCCGTTCTTGGGTTCCTTGCCACGGGAACATTTCAAAGAGAGATTGGTGACCGATCAGGAATATCCCAGCCCTCTGTAAGCAGACTTATGCCAGCTGTGCTTGAAGGCATTATCCGATTGTCCGCTCGCTACATAAAGTTCCCATACACAGCCGTGGAGCAGCAACAGGTTATGGATGATTTCATGCGCCAAACAGGATTCCCCAATGTGTTGGGTGTAGTAGACTGCACTCACGTTTCCATACGAGCACCTTATGCGCAAGAATATGTGTATGTTAATAGAAAAAACTACCATTCAATTAATGTACAGATAATTTGCAATGCTCGTATGGCAATTATTAATGCAGTTGCAAGATGGCCAGGGTCGACGCACGATTCCTTCATTGTGCGCAATAGCAGCGTGGGAAATCGTTTGGAGGCAGGAGCAGGTAGAGATGGATGGCTTCTAGGTAGGCTAAATAACTGTGTTTGGCTGTTATTCAATTTTTACGTTCAGAAATAATTCTCTGTAATTATAGGTGACAGAGGTTATCCTCTGAAGCCATGGCTTCTCACCCCTCTAGCGCAGCCACATACAGCTGAGGAGGTCCACTATAACATGGCCCATGCCTGCGCCCGGTCGGTCGTGGAGCGCACAATTGGGCTATTGAAGGGAAGGTGGCGATGTCTGGACGCATCGGGCAGGAGACTACTATACGATCCAAGTAAAGTGTGTAAAATTATTTTGGCTTGTTGTGCTCTGCACAATATCTGCTTGGGTTATGGGGTTGAGCTGCCAGAAGAGGAAATGCGCATGGATGTACCAGAAGATCCCCCTCCACTACCCGCTAATTGGAACGCACATGCTGTTGCAATAATTAGAAGACGGCAGGTAATCCACAGGCTATTTCAACAGGTAAGACTAAACATTTTTTATAACACCACACCATGCAGTAGCTATAGGCCAGGCCATTTCATTGTTCATGTTTTCTGTTTAAGTTTTTCTATACAGCTATGCGAATTACATGAAGCAGTAGAGAATCAAACTTTGAGAATTTTAAATTTTAAATACTTTATTCACACACACCGTTTTTTCAAACAATCAACCAGACCGAACAGAGTTTCAATTTGAAAGTATGCCTAAAGCCAACTGCATTACCTGTCAGGCTTACGTGCCAATACAGCTGCTAGCTTTTCATGTGGCCGAATGTAAGCAAAATAGCATCCATAATTGTGAGGTAAGATACTAAAAATGTACTTACTGCTTGTTTATTTTAATTTGTTAAATTATTTTACAGTATTTAATTGAGACAATTTTTACAGATAATCTCTGATGATGATTCCAGTTTGGAATCCACCATTCATGATTTTGATAAAGATGTAAGTTTCATAATGTACCCTCTAAAGATGTTTAAGTTTTAAGTGTTGCTGAAAATAATGTAATGTAGGTCTTTTAAGTGACTGGAGGGTGTATGATTGGTATTTTGTGTATTTTAATTTTGAAAGTTCTTTATCTAACCAGTCTTTTGTTTTGGCCCCATTAAAAACAAAGTCTCAAATGAACCACCAGCAGTCTCCACATCCATAGCTGATGTCAAGGTATAGACCAATTTTCACTACTTAACTATATTTTGGGAACATTTTAGTACCCAACTAAGTTCCTAACCATGCTTTTGTAATGACTTCATCCAAAATAAAGGGATCCTTAAATGAGCTTCCAACAGTCTCCCTCTCTGTGGAGGATACAAAGGTAAATCACTATGCACTATAGCTATATTTTAAAAAGATTTAAACTATGTTCACACTGTCTGTCCAGATCCAACTGTTATTAATATCTTGTATCATAATAAGCTAGTGTGAACAGCAAAAAAGCACATAAAATCAGATTTTTTTTGGGGGGGGGGTATATTTGTGTCTGCAAATCCATTTTAGTCCGACGGCTCTGGTCAGAAATGGCATTGCTCTTTTTCTCACATCACATTACATAAGTAGTTAGATTTTGTTGCAAAAACAGGGTAGTGTTGTTTTTGATGTGGTGGTGGAGAGGAGACTACAGCACAGAGTAAAACTGCACATGGTAGCCTGCTACATTTTGGCTTTATTAGGTTGTGGTCACACTACACTTTTTTGTTCCATTCACTTCTATTCAGTAGCGGCCAGTGACTTCTCTTCCAAGGGGCGCAAATTCAAAATATGTGTTCAGAGTGTTGTGTGTGTTGCTCGCCATGGTAAAATATGTGTTCGGTGCGTCATGTGAACCTATGTGCATCATGTCAAAATACGTGCCGGCTGCTCATGCGTCGAAACGATTTATGATAGAGACTCTCATGTTCACAAAATACTCGCAAGACACTTACACTAAACCCTGATTGCACATGAGATTAAGCAAGTATCTGGCAAACGTGAGCGTCTCTTTTATCATAAACCTCGTTCAAGTGTCTACAGCAGGCATGTTTTGACATGATGCACATAGGTTCACATGACTCGCCAAACTCATATTTTGACATGCTTAATACTTGATTTGTTAAGCTTCGCATAATGCAGCATCGATAAAGAAGTCACCGGCCACCACAGCTTCTATTTATATGCTATGATGTTATTGCGTCAGACCAAAAACGCAAGCAAGGATTTCACTGCATGTCAATGCTCAATGTAAAGATGTGTGAGCAGTAGGAAATGGGTACATTACCCATTGAAAAGCAAAAATGGATGAAACACTAATGTACCTTAGCTCATTAATAAAGTTATGTCTATGCATACTTGTATTGTAGTATGTTTATCTCTCTAAACAGAGTGTAATATGACAGTATATGTATATTTAGCTTTTTAAGCTTTTAATGTAGTAAGTTATGTAGACAGTACTTCCCACCCTTATTCCCAGTGGCATTTGAAAAATATTTGCATGCTCAAAGTCTAGTGTGCAGTATTCCACTGGTATGATCCTGGGACCCATTTTGCCATTTGTATCACTACGCCACTAACCAATGCCTGACCCATCAAAACTGAAATAAAAACATGCACACATTCAGCTGCACATTGACTGCAGCGCTTACACCCATGCTGATATATAGAGCCTTATCACACTCCTTTTTCTTAACACCTTTAACCTTATTATTTATTAGTCTCAGGTTAGGTTAAGTTAGTCGAGTCCAGTCTAAATTCAAATACAAAAATTGGATCTGTACAAATTAAGCTCTAAGATGTGAACATAGCCTTAGTTATACCACAAGTCTGTTGAATGCTGTGTTCTTGTTGAATGATTAACCAGAGCAATGTTTAAGGTAACCGTGGTATAAGCAGAATAATTGACTCCGGTCCTTTGAATTATTTGAAAATAATGCACACCCACTGTGTAACAGCATTACCACCTTGGGTGTGCATTATTTTCTTATAATTCAATGGCCCGTTGTCAATTATTCCTTACATAATGCATTTGCGCTTCTTGAAGATATTGCAAACCGCGCAATGAGAAGACAACGCGTTTTTAGAGATCGGGCAGATTTCCTAGCATATGATGATGAGTGGCTAATAAGCAGGTACCGTTTGCCAAGGGCTGCACTGTTACATCTTTGTGCACAGATAAGCCCTAATATACAAAGACGCACCAACTGCAACCATGCCATACCTGTGGAGATACAGGTGCTCTCCGTTCTTGGGTTCCTTGCCACGGGAACATTTCAAAGAGAGATTGGTGACCGATCAGGAATATCCCAGCCCTCTGTAAGCAGACTTATGCCAGCTGTGCTTGAAGGCATTATCCGATTGTCCGCTCGCTACATAAAGTTCCCATACACAGCCGTGGAGCAGCAACAGGTTATGGATGATTTCATGCGCCAAACAGGATTCCCCAATGTGTTGGGTGTAGTAGACTGCACTCACGTTTCCATACGAGCACCTTATGCGCAAGAATATGTGTATGTTAATAGAAAAAACTACCATTCAATTAATGTACAGATAATTTGCAATGCTCGTATGGCAATTATTAATGCAGTTGCAAGATGGCCAGGGTCGACGCACGATTCCTTCATTGTGCGCAATAGCAGCGTGGGAAATCGTTTGGAGGCAGGAGCAGGTAGAGATGGATGGCTTCTAGGTAGGCTAAATAACTGTGTTTGGCTGTTATTCAATTTTTACGTTCAGAAATAATTCTCTGTAATTATAGGTGACAGAGGTTATCCTCTGAAGCCATGGCTTCTCACCCCTCTAGCGCAGCCACATACAGCTGAGGAGGTCCACTATAACATGGCCCATGCCTGCGCCCGGTCGGTCGTGGAGCGCACAATTGGGCTATTGAAGGGAAGGTGGCGATGTCTGGACGCATCGGGCAGGAGACTACTATACGATCCAAGTAAAGTGTGTAAAATTATTTTGGCTTGTTGTGCTCTGCACAATATCTGCTTGGGTTATGGGGTTGAGCTGCCAGAAGAGGAAATGCGCATGGATGTACCAGAAGATCCCCCTCCACTACCCGCTAATTGGAACGCACATGCTGTTGCAATAATTAGAAGACGGCAGGTAATCCACAGGCTATTTCAACAGGTAAGACTAAACATTTTTTATAACACCACACCATGCAGTAGCTATAGGCCAGGCCATTTCATTGTTCATGTTTTCTGTTTAAGTTTTTCTATACAGCTATGCGAATTACATGAAGCAGTAGAGAATCAAACTTTGAGAATTTTAAATTTTAAATACTTTATTCACACACACCGTTTTTTCAAACAATCAACCAGACCGAACAGAGTTTCAATTTGAAAGTATGCCTAAAGCCAACTGCATTACCTGTCAGGCTTACGTGCCAATACAGCTGCTAGCTTTTCATGTGGCCGAATGTAAGCAAAATAGCATCCATAATTGTGAGGTAAGATACTAAAAATGTACTTACTGCTTGTTTATTTTAATTTGTTAAATTATTTTACAGTATTTAATTGAGACAATTTTTACAGATAATCTCTGATGATGATTCCAGTTTGGAATCCACCATTCATGATTTTGATAAAGATGTAAGTTTCATAATGTACCCTCTAAAGATGTTTAAGTTTTAAGTGTTGCTGAAAATAATGTAATGTAGGTCTTTTAAGTGACTGGAGGGTGTATGATTGGTATTTTGTGTATTTTAATTTTGAAAGTTCTTTATCTAACCAGTCTTTTGTTTTGGCCCCATTAAAAACAAAGTCTCAAATGAACCACCAGCAGTCTCCACATCCATAGCTGATGTCAAGGTATAGACCAATTTTCACTACTTAACTATATTTTGGGAACATTTTAGTACCCAACTAAGTTCCTAACCATGCTTTTGTAATGACTTCATCCAAAATAAAGGGATCCTTAAATGAGCTTCCAACAGTCTCCCTCTCTGTGGAGGATACAAAGGTAAATCACTATGCACTATAGCTATATTTTAAAAAGATTTAAACTATGTTCACACTGTCTGTCCAGATCCAACTGTTATTAATATCTTGTATCATAATAAGCTAGTGTGAACAGCAAAAAAGCACATAAAATCAGATTTTTTTTGGGGGGGGGGTATATTTGTGTCTGCAAATCCATTTTAGTCCGACGGCTCTGGTCAGAAATGGCATTGCTCTTTTTCTCACATCACATTACATAAGTAGTTAGATTTTGTTGCAAAAACAGGGTAGTGTTGTTTTTGATGTGGTGGTGGAGAGGAGACTACAGCACAGAGTAAAACTGCACATGGTAGCCTGCTACATTTTGGCTTTATTAGGTTGTGGTCACACTACACTTTTTTGTTCCATTCACTTCTATTCAGTAGCGGCCAGTGACTTCTCTTCCAAGGGGCGCAAATTCAAAATATGTGTTCAGAGTGTTGTGTGTGTTGCTCGCCATGGTAAAATATGTGTTCGGTGCGTCATGTGAACCTATGTGCATCATGTCAAAATACGTGCCGGCTGCTCATGCGTCGAAACGATTTATGATAGAGACTCTCATGTTCACAAAATACTCGCAAGACACTTACACTAAACCCTGATTGCACATGAGATTAAGCAAGTATCTGGCAAACGTGAGCGTCTCTTTTATCATAAACCTCGTTCAAGTGTCTACAGCAGGCATGTTTTGACATGATGCACATAGGTTCACATGACTCGCCAAACTCATATTTTGACATGCTTAATACTTGATTTGTTAAGCTTCGCATAATGCAGCATCGATAAAGAAGTCACCGGCCACCACAGCTTCTATTTATATGCTATGATGTTATTGCGTCAGACCAAAAACGCAAGCAAGGATTTCACTGCATGTCAATGCTCAATGTAAAGATGTGTGAGCAGTAGGAAATGGGTACATTACCCATTGAAAAGCAAAAATGGATGAAACACTAATGTACCTTAGCTCATTAATAAAGTTATGTCTATGCATACTTGTATTGTAGTATGTTTATCTCTCTAAACAGAGTGTAATATGACAGTATATGTATATTTAGCTTTTTAAGCTTTTAATGTAGTAAGTTATGTAGACAGTACTTCCCACCCTTATTCCCAGTGGCATTTGAAAAATATTTGCATGCTCAAAGTCTAGTGTGCAGTATTCCACTGGTATGATCCTGGGACCCATTTTGCCATTTGTATCACTACGCCACTAACCAATGCCTGACCCATCAAAACTGAAATAAAAACATGCACACATTCAGCTGCACATTGACTGCAGCGCTTACACCCATGCTGATATATAGAGCCTTATCACACTCCTTTTTCTTAACACCTTTAACCTTATTATTTATTAGTCTCAGGTTAGGTTAAGTTAGTCGAGTCCAGTCTAAATTCAAATACAAAAATTGGATCTGTACAAATTAAGCTCTAAGATGTGAACATAGCCTTAGTTATACCACAAGTCTGTTGAATGCTGTGTTCTTGTTGAATGATTAACCAGAGCAATGTTTAAGGTAACCGTGGTATAAGCAGAATAATTGACTCCGGTCCTTTGAATTATTTGAAAATAATGCACACCCACTGTGTAACAGCATTACCACCTTGGGTGTGCATTATTTTCTTATAATTCAATGGCCCGTTGTCAATTATTCCTTACATAATGCATTTGCATCAATATAATTCTCTGAGATCTCATTAGTATTCACATGTAATTCATATGTTCTTACTTATTTTAAAAGAGGTGCTTAACCATTGTAATTAAATTTTATAGGTTGCCTGTCCAGTTTGCCTGGATTTGTTCTCAAGAGACTATGTGGAACTTCACGCAAGCAGTTGCGGTGTAAGGTTTGTGATGATTCCCGGAATTAATTTTACACAAAATTCATGTACTAATTATTTACAGATAATTTGAACCGTAATACATTTGGAAAAACTGCTGTTAGTTAAAGATGCTTTCAGACCAACATTTGTGTTCTCTTTGCAGCCTTGTTGA
This sequence comes from Paramisgurnus dabryanus, assembly GCF_030506205.2. NCBI lineage: Eukaryota > Metazoa > Chordata > Actinopteri > Cypriniformes > Cobitidae > Paramisgurnus > Paramisgurnus dabryanus. The sequence continues at coordinate 41,568,027 of NC_133343.1, read as the reverse complement.
GGAATTTGAAAAGTTGCTTGAGAGTGAGGTTACAGATAAAGTAGTGGAAAAGATGAGAGAGAAACCATGTAAAAGGTAAATGGAAGATATCTGATGACACCTGACTGACTTTACCTTTTCTTACAAAGCTGTTTGGTGTATTTTGTTGTTATATAGTTGCTTAATTTAGCTTGTTCTGTTTTTTTCAGCTTGTCTGATATCCTCACAGAGCTTGCAGAATGTGTAGACCACACATCAACCTTTAATGTAAGTGTCACAAGAGAAGGTCTTTATGAAAGGAGCATGTTGCAATGGAAACGGCAAAAAAATTCCTCTCCAAAGAATACTCTCTATATTAACTTCCTCGGAGAGTATGGAATAGACAATGGAGCTCTCAAAAAAGAATTCCTAACAGGTGAAGTATATGTTTAGATTGCCTTAAATCACTAGTGAATTTTTTCTTTTTATTTGCTGACTTTACATTTCAACAGAAATGCTGAGAGGAATAGAATCACACCTTTTTGAGGGAGGAGACACAGGGAAAGCTCCGAAGTACTCCATTACAGATTATATGAATGATAATTTCAAGTAGGTGGTAGTAAGAAAATTGATAAAAGTACTTAATTTCAAAGAAAATATAATTAATAATTAAATTTCTGTTAGGTTCTTAATGTTTTTCTATTAATTATCGAAGTTCTATATTCTATTCTTTTTTAGTATAAAAATATGTTAGGGATAATGTACAGCCAGCTACTAAAACAGAAAAGCACTCTAGTGGCATTGTGTAATAAATAAATATAGTTTAAAATAAAAAAACATGATTGCTGTAAGACTCCTCATCCACATAACAGTTACATTGCCACAAAACCATTCTAACAATTCACTTCTGTGTTATTGCAGGACTTGTGGAGAGATCTTTGCTGTGAGTGTAGCACAAGGGGGCCCACCACCCAATTTTTTTAATAAATGGTGCTATGACTACATCTGTTCAGGCACTATTAATAAGGAAGAGATGTCCAGAGACAATGTTACAGATCCTGAGCTCATAGAGCTTATTGAACAGGTTTTTAAAAACTAGATCCAATACTTCAAACATTAAAAAATGTACACTATATATATGACATGTTTTAAAGTAAAACAATCTTATACATTTCCCTAAGTCCTTTGAGCTATATTAACACTAGGACATTTGTCTTTTTACTCTTAGATTGATGCTGCAGATACAAACTCTATAACCAACCTATCCGAAAGAATTTTGGCAAGCGGATATTCAGGACCTATTATCCATGAGCGGAAGGCAGCGATTATTGAGTTTGTATTCAAAATCAATGTCTTTAAGTGAAAGTTTAAAATTTAGACTTGTACGTTTATGTGTTTTCTTTCTTGTATATTAAGTGCCATAGTCCTGCACTCCGCGGTACGGATAATTCCAGTGTTGCAGCAGATCTGTGACGGATTGAAACTGTATGGCTTCCACAACTTACTGACTCATCGTAGTGATTCTTGCCTGCAGCTGTTTGTACCTGGACACCTGAAAAAGGTGTTAAAATAAACAGATTCATGGGCGTCAGAAGCAAAAAAAAAAATGTGTGTGGGTAAAAAAAGTATTTACTGGGGTAGATTTTCTTGTATTCTTGTGCCGTTTAATTAAACAATTGCTTTTACAGCCTAAAAGCTTTGTTTACCTTGTTGTATTGCAGCAGGCGAAAGTAGATGCAATGGAGTATAAATTATATGAACTCTAAATTAGCCAAGTGGAATAGATTTGAGGAAACAGCAGCATGGAAGTCAAGGCTGTAGCTAAAACGCGTAACAGAATTAAATTTATTAGGGCATTCATCTAGTGAAATGGATTTGATTGACGGCACTCTGACAAGTGAACAGACATATGCGCTAAATTAGAGAATAAGTGAGTGGGTCCAATTTTATTATTATTTAAACACCCACATACACCTCATATAATGGTTCCGACGCCCATGTACAGATTGCACAAGAGAATGTCTTTTGATGTAGGTCTATTTTTATTTATTAAAATGCAAGTGTCTCTTTTAAACTTGTTAGGTGGATGCAGAATTCCTTGAGCTTGCCTTGGCTCCTGTCTTCAGTGTGGAAGGCTCACTCAGGCGCCATACAGAGTGTCGCATTATAAACTTCTTACAGGATTTTATTCAGAAGTTAGAGGATGAAGGTAAAGAAATTGACATTTTCTCAAATTAGTTTGCTTGTTTCTATGTGTAAAATTTTGTTTTTCATCTTGTTTAGAAGAACTTGCCACTCCAGAGGAGAAGGGCACGAGCAAAACAAGTAACTGCATCACTGTAGGCAGCTTCCTCCAGTGGCTCACGGGACAAGCACATATTCCACTGATTGCATCACAAAGGGAAGGCTTTAAAATTCACATTGACTTTGACCATGATTGTAATGTACGTTATGGTAATCACAACATATGCTATCCCGTTGTCAATGCTTGTGCGACCTCCATAACTTTTCCAACAAAACACATTGGCACATATCAGGAGTTCCAAGACATAATTTCAGAAGCAATAAATGGTAGCCAAGAGTTTGGTCGGCACTAGATTCTTAGTGTGTTATTCCCATGATATATTGTTGGGAGTTTTTCGAGTAATAAATGCTGTAATACGTTTTAATGTTATGACAGCAGTAATTGAGTTCTAACTGAATTGGTTTAACATCATTCACAAGCTAAACCAGGGGTCACCAATCCTGCTTCTAGGGGGCTGGTGTCTCTGCAGAGTTTAGCTCCAACCCTAATCGAACACACCTAAAGAAGCTAATTAAGGTGCTTCAGGTGTGTTTGATTAGGGTTGGAGCTAAACTCTGCAGAGATATCATCCCTTTAGGAGCAGGATTGGTGACCCCTTAGCTAAACAAATGATGAAAATGATTTTCATATGACACATGATTTCATATGAAATTGTATAATGTTTATTGTATTTTTCATATTGGTGAATCGCTACAATTTAGAGGCAAAATTACTTTTTATTTTTGCTTTGTAGTAAAAGTTTTTAAAATTGTTATGAGAAAATACAAATTTCTGCAACTACTTGAATTGATCAAATAAACAGTAAATACAGGTTTTTAAAATGTTGCATTTATTGGAGACAGTTTCATTAAATGTATAATATAAAATTAGCATCAGATCAACATATTTTTCCAATATTTTATTGTTACCTCCCACAGTATTAAAACTACCAAACTTTGGTGGGGGTTCTAAAATTATAAGAATGTTACAGAGTCATTTGCAAATGATCATCTGCAGTTGCGAATTATAGTAATAATTAAATAAACTTTTTTAAAGCTAAAGTAAAGCTGAAATGAGACACTGCTATATGTTGCATCTGCCAGTCACATATGCATGGCAGATTGCATAAAGGTCTGTAGGTGGTGTGTTGGGATCACTTTGGCGAATAAGAGTGCCAAGTTCTGACAGTTCTTGCTCATTCAACGGACATTCAAACTCTGGGACCAATACTGCACCATCCACATCTACACCATCATGTTCTGCTGCAACTTCCCAGTCAAACTCAGGCTCTTGGATATCCTATTGTGTAAGCATAATACAATATATCAATAAGGAGATAATCCATTGCTTTTGTGCGATAAAGCATTTATGCCAATGAATGGGAAAATAACCTCAAGATTCTCTGGCTGGTCAAGCTGCGTATGCAGCATACCAATGTGCCATTTCTGCTCTGGGCTCAAATTTGCTTCAGTACTTAGCGGATGGTGGTTCCAGCCTGCAGCAAAAAATCCCAAGTCTTCCTGCAGTTTAGGTAGGAATATATAATGGACACAGAAAATGTCGTTGGCAGAGGATAAATCCAGTAGGTGGTCTCTTTCCAGACTTTGTAGTGTCCTGTAGTACTTAGAGGTGACGCAGACCCTTAAATCACGCCATAGACGCTCAATCCTATAAATTTGAGGACAGTGTTATATAAGAGAAGGGAAAGAAATTAAGATTTTCCCTACATTTACCTGTTAAAGGGATAGTTCACCCAAAAATGAAAATTCTGTCATCATTTACTCAGCCTCCTGTTGTTACAAACCTGTATAAAATTCTTAATTCTGATGAACATGAAGGAAGATATTGTGAGGAATGTTTGTAACAAACCATTCATGAGCCCCATTCACTTCCATTGTAAAAGAATACTATGTAAGTGAATGGGCCTCACAAACGGTTTGATTACAAACATTATTCACAATATCTTCCTTCGTGTTCATCAGAATTAAGAAATGTAGGTTTGTAACAACATGAGGGTGAGTAAATGATGACAGAATTTTCATTTTGGTGTGAACTATCCCTTTAATTAAATACAGATTCTTACATTACATGCGTCTTCCTAAAGTGTTTTTGTTCATCATTACAGTAGGAAGTATTAACTGGTATTGTGCACCTTTGATTATGAACGCTTTTCCCAGCCATAAAGCTTCCACGGTCAGTTCCACGGACTGAAAACATGAACTTTGCGATTTCCACATTTTCCACCCCCTGGTCTGCTCTGACTCTGTAATATAAAAGGACATATAAAGGACACTAAATTAAACTGCTTGTAAAAGTGTATCAGAGGATTTTTTTTTTTTCATACATCTGTTAATCAACCTCAGTGCTGATCAAAACTACCAAATGTTTACAAATATTCCATGATTTTAACTCTTTAATTGCCAAGTTTATAAGTGGTGTCAATGATTTGGGGAAAAGAATACACAAAATGACTGATTTTCAATATAAAAAGTGATTGTGGACTGGATTTTTTCACCTTTTTCACAGTCTTGGGCATGTCAGAGATAGGTAAAAACATTGGCTTTGATGCATTTTAAGTTTTTGTGCCACATCAGATTAGATTTTTTTTCTCCCTCATTTATTGTTTGTGGCCATTTTTGCCACATTGACTTCCATTATAACAACATCTTTTGATTGCAAAGCCTTATTATCATGCATTCTTGATTGTTGGTGGTTTTTCCTTTTGCAAAGAGGGCAAATTTGTCCTTTTTACGGTTGATCACCATGTGGCACCTTTAACCCTTATTAGGCCTGTGCAGAGCGTAATTTCTGGCTTGTACATTGAGTTATATGGAGTATAACAGCGTGTGTGTGTGTGTGTGTGTGTGTGTGTGTGTGTGTGTGTGTGTGTGTGTGTGTGTGTGTGTGTGTGTGTGTGTGTGTGTGTGTGTGTGCGTGCGCGCGCGCGCGTTCCTGGAAAAAAAATCTTCTCTGCATCAGATTTATGAACATCATTTATTATGAACCAAAATGCAAAAACAATTTCAAATAAACTGAAAAATGAAGCAAGAGTTGGATGGAGAACTAAACAATCAAACTAACTTTTAGTGTGTATTTGTGCACGTGTATGTTTTTAGTATTTGCAGCAGAACTTGCAGCATATGACTTGGTGCTCTCTGCAAGTGTGTCCACCACAACAGATGTAAGTTCAAGGGTTGGTTTTGCCTCAAAATGCATAGAAGCGATGTTTTTAGTAGGTCATGTTTGTTAAAACTAGTTATATTGTCTAATTAAACTACCCTGCAAACATGCCACTGCAGGGCCCATGCTGCCTTTTTTTGGGCACAGTGGGCTAGGGGCAGCCCACACCAAACCTAAACAGGCCCAGTGTTTGTTTGTGTTAATCTGACAAATTTTTTTTGTAAACAAACCATTCGTAAGCCCCTTTCACTTCATTAGTAGTAAAATGAATACCATGGAAGTGAATGATGCTCACAAACTGTTTGATTACAAACATTCTTCAAATTATCTTCCTTTGTCTTCATCAGAACAAAGATATTTACACAGGTTTTAACAACAAGAGAGTTAATAAATGATGACAGAATTTTCATTTTTGGGTGAACTATCCCTTTAATATTTGTAAACATATATTATTAAAACACATGATGCAGTCAGGTGTATCTCAAATTGCATATGTATGCACTGTTCTTTATTTTGTAGTATACTGAGTATTATTCACATTGACAACTGAAGTGTTTTCACCAAGTTACCTTGAGGGTACACCATATCTTTCAGTTGCCTCCTTGAAGAAGCCAAGGGCTGTTGATGCACGATTGTTTGTTGCAGCGTTTAAGCACATTACCTGTAACACATGAACTTGCTGATGCACCCACAATCATATAAAAATTATAATTAAATGAAGAAAGTTAAAACATTCACTTCTATTACCTTCCTAGAATATCCGTCCACTGCCCCAAAAATGACAATATTGTACCTATTTAAAATTTGAGCACAATATAAGAAAACAACATGAGTTAATTTTCTTACAATTAAAGGCGCTCTAAGCGAATTAATGTGTCTTAGGCAATAAAAATTTGTTGTTTCATACAGCAAACAGCAATCCTCACTATCTGCATGCCTGTCCCCTGAACACACTGTAAAAACGCGGCCTCTGTAGACAGCCCAGGCTCCACAAACTGCAGCAAAAACAAAGTGACCCAGCCTACAACCACAAAACATAACAAAGTGTTCCAGCCAATAAACGACAAGAAGGATTTGGGAGTGGGGGTTGGGCGCATTCATGACTCTTTCAGAAAGCACAAAAGGGAGGGGGAGGGGAGGAGTTAGATTCGCTCCGTTTTGTTTGACAACACTTTGAATGTCAACAAGAAGTGACATCACACAGATTTGCTTAGAGCGCCTTTAAATTATAAAAGTGTACACTAATGTTTTAAACCAAGTTTATTTCATGTAATGTAAAAAATGTGAAACAACCTTATCAATTTGTGATTGGTGTCCACATGCCAAAGAGACAGGGGGCCTCTAACAGAATATGTGCGTCGTACCACACATCCCAATCCATACATTCTTGAGAGAACTCCAATCGAATCCACTTCGTGCATTGAAGCAGCAACTCTTCTCCATTGTACATGAATTCCCATGGATTGTAGCCTACCTTTGACCATTCGGTATCCAGCAGAGGGCATTTCATTTTTAATCTGAACAACCAAACTATTAAGCTCTTGATCACTTATGTTGCTGTGTGTTTTTGTGGAAAATCCAAACTCTCTTATTCGTCTACAGACAGTGCGACATGAAACACCCAGAAGCTTTGCAATATACTGCTTTGAAAAATTTAGTTGACAAAGCTCAGCCAAAGTCTCCCTGTCAATGTCATATCTTGGACGCCCTGTCCCTCCAGCCACAGTAGTTACTTCTGTCGATGGGGCAGTGAGTTCTATTTGCTGCCTAACAAGAGCAAAGAGCTCCTGCAGGGCCTGGATGATCGTTGTTGGCACATCAACATGTCTTGACAGGGTCTGACACAGGTACATTTCTTGACGACATGTAAATTCAAGGAAATCAAAATCAAGTGGTGATCTTATGAGAGCTAGCTCTAATTTTGAAAGGAGTCTTGAAAGAATCTGAAATCTCAGAATGTCCTAAGAAACAAACACAAATCAGAATCAGCAAGCAGGTTTGTTAATAATTCAATCTTCCACAATCTATCATCTTCAAACACAAGCATAGTGTAAGAAAACTGACATCTGATCAGTGGCGGCAGGTCAATAGGGGGCACTGGGGCACCGCCCCCTTAAAGTTGGCCAGAGAGGAAAGCGGGTGGGCCTCATACATCTTGAAAAGGGAAGCCTCTGGCTCTTTGATAAGCCCCTGGTGGCTGGCTGCAGTAAAAGTCATAAACCCCGCCCTCTCCATGCAAACGAATTGGACTCAGCTCCACATAACATTTTCTGAAAGTTGGTTTTGGTGTTTTAGTTGTTATTTATGTTCAGTTGTTCATTTTTTTCTTATCATTTATGGTTTTAATAATCATACACAAAATAGTTTAAGCTTCCCTTTATGCAAATAGATTAAAACCATGCTTAGAAGAAATTGTCTCAGTTTCCCAATCTGGCTTTATGAAAGGTAGGCATATAGCAAATAACATTTGGCTTGTTTTAGATATTTTAGATTGTAATGAAGTGATTAACAATGGTGCAATTATTTTATTTTTTATACTTTTATAAGGCCTTCGACATGGTCGAGCTTGAGTTTATGTTTGAGTCTTTGCACAAATTTGGTTTTGGCTGTTCCTTTATTAGAATAGTTCAGACTTTTTACAAAATTATTAACAGCAATGTATCTTTGGTGAATGGTGTTTCTCCCCGGTTTACAATTAGCAGAGGCATCAGACAGGGTTGTCCTTTTTCACCATTTTTGTTTTTATTGGTCACAGAGTTTCTTAATATTTTTATTACTTGCTGTGTAGATGTTCAGGGTATTGTTGTAGCTGACACACTTTCGAATTAGCCAACTGGCGGATGACACATGTCTGTTTTTAAAAGATGAGAAACAGGTTCATGTTATTTTGGAAGCTTTAAAAACTTTTGAAGTCTTGAAAAAGGTCATATAGAAGGTATTGAGGTCAAAAGTTCTGCTAGATATTTAGGCATTTTAAATCACCCAAAGATAGAATTTTAGATAATTTTTCACAGCGGACACAAAAATTTAAGAACGTCTTCAATTGCTGACTACAAAGAAATGTAACGAACTATCTATGGTCGTGTCTTGATAGCTAAAGCTGAAGGCATTTCTAGGATTGTTAACCCAGCTTTGTCCTTATATGTCAACCCAAAAACTTGCTCATCTATTGACTCTATACTGTTTAAATTCTTGTGGAAAAATAAAAATGAGTATGTTAAAAGAAAGACTCTGATAAGAAGTTCTTTGGAGGGAGATGTGAATGCTTTGGACTTAATCAGGTTTTCAAGATCGGCTGGATTAAACTGCCTGAATGCAGATTCTAATTGGTTATGGTTTCACATACCTAAATTTATCTTTGAAAAATGTGAAGGGTTAAATTTTTTATTATCTTGCGACTTTAAATGCAAAAACTTCTGTTCAAGCTTGCTAATTTTCATAAGCAAGCCTTTGGAGGCCTGTAAGCTTGCCTTTTGCCACAAATTTCCCCTCATGGGAGTATTATTTGGAACAATCAGAATGTGCTGCATGGAAAAAATTCTATCTTTATTAAGAATTGGGTTGACAAAGGTGTTATTTTTGTTTAGGATTTGTTGAAGAAGGATGGTAGTTTTTATTCCTACAATAAATGTATCAACCTTTTTGGAGTGGATTCCTCACCTAAAGTTTATAACTGGGTTATTAATTCTATTTCACCTAAACTTTTGCATATGGTTAGGTCATACTGTAGCTACAGAGTATCTGTTTGTGAAATGCCCCAGTTGTCTATTGGAGGTTTGGAACTCTCCAATGTTAAAAGTAACAATTTTTGGATTAGAATTTTTTATTAGGAAGATCATCTGTCACCCCAAAGCTTTTTTCAAATGGAAACTAAATTATCCTTCTCTTTCTGGAATTGGCATTAATAAGTTTCTGTTACCTAACAAGTGGAATGAGCTTCATTTTAAAATTCTACATAATTCCTATCCTTGTAACTCTCTTTTTTCTCTTCACACTGTGCATTCTGTAATTCTAACCTTGAAACAATACCACATTTGTTTTTTGAGTGTGATTATACAAAAGATTTCTGGAAAAAAGTAGCCTGGCTTATTTTTTCTGCTTATTAAAAATTCTTTAATTTTGAGGTTGTGAATGTGCTGTTTTTGATGTGGGACTCCGGGTCAAAGGAGATGAATGACATATTAAAACTGCTTACTTTATGTGGCATGTTTTATCTTCATAAATGTAAAATAACTGTTTCAAAGCCCAATTTTAGACTTTTTTGTGTTGATTTACAATTATTTTTTGATTCTCTTTGTTTATCAGCTAATACACCAACACGTTCTTAGTTATGTATCCCTTCTGTAAGTCATACTTTCGTAAGGTTGGCCTGGAGGACTCTTAGCTATACCTTATCCCACTTGACTCCGCTAGGGGCCATCACTGTGATTACATTGCAGTCTATATAACTAAATATTTGTAATTTTAGTTTACCGGCTATTTTAGCTGCAAATAAATAAATCAAGTAAATATCGCATGCCACAGGAGCACATTTATCACAAAATCATAATTGTTGATTTTCCTAATTTTTATTATTGATGTTAATTCGACTTTGCATCGAAGTTTTTTAATGTTTTTTAACTTTAAGGCAACTGTATGCCATATTCTTTATAAACATTCAAAAGAAACTGCTCCACTTGATTACTGCTTGTCTAGTCTCCTAAGGTCAACACATTTTCCACATTAAAACGGATCAAAGCTAAAATGTAAAGCAATCATAATATATATTTATAAATTATAAAATATATATTTTTATGTTATATTTAAGGTAAACAGACAGGCGCGGCTCCAGAAATGCGTCCATGAAGCTTTATCCGCATTGTAAACGCGCTGCTTGCGCATCCAAGCACAATAAACGCGTGAACTAATGAACAACAGTTTGTTTTTATATATTTTAAGTGTAATGCACAGCCAAGCCAAGTGAATTGCACGACCTAATTCCCCTGGGCAACGCACATATTGGGAAAATAAAAAATACAAGGTTGGATTAAGTTGTTTGCAATTTCAAAATATTTTTACAAGATATTCCTAATAAATTTAACTTAAACTATTTCTGAAATGTTTATTTAATAAAGAACACCGCTACACATCGAAACCTATTACATAAAGTGAATAATTGATTGTCGAGCAATCGATATCAACCTATTCAGCACCATCGCCATGGACAGCACCTGGTAACGTCGTACGTAAGAAAGTATACCTTAAGAATCCCGCTAAGGTAAAGTTCGGGAAACACACCTAGAAAAGGTGTACATGTAGAGATGGTTTAACTTAAGGGCGCTAAGAGACAAAGTTATCGGGAAATGCAGCCCAGAACAGTAAAGAAATCCTCTCAGATGACTGTCCTTCAGAGAAACTACCTGCAAGTACCTATAAGTTTACTTCAATAGCATTTTTCTGATATCTAACTGCAGCAATATAGGCCTAGCAGGAGTCCACATTAACTGAAAGTCCTGAGTCTGCACAGGAAAGTGTAGTAAAGAATATAAAGATATGTGGCAATATAGGTGCCAAAAAACGTTTTGGGTTATTGACATTATTTTGTCACAGAAAAGGGACAGAGTAACATCTTTGTAGACAGAGTTTTAAAGATAGAATTGATACAAATTACTAAGCAAACCTTTTATGCATTGTAATTAACTTGACAAGGGGGGCTCAGATTGTTAGAAATGTAAGTTCCATGGAAAAGACTGAAAGCTCTATAATATTTTTTAATGTCTGTGTATGCACAAATTTCTGTGAGCTGTGCCCCATTAAAAACAATTGAACCATTTGAAATTCATTATCTTTTATTATTAAATAAAATAAATAAAACTATTATTGGATTACTTCTATTAGGCCTATATCAATTTATTTATGTGCATATGAACTAATATTAATATGATTGGTTCAGTTTGAAATTCATTATCTTTTATTATTAAATAAAATAAATAAAACTATTATTGGATGATCCCCCTTAACGTCTGCCCCGTCGTCCCGAATTTCAGCCAATCTCATCTGGTCACCCTATGTGATGTTTTACATATAGTGATGCACGGTCCCTGTTTATCGGTTCTCTTCACAAATAAATAAACACATTTTGACTTGTATTATCGTCTTGTAAGTTCATGATTAGAAAGTATGTGAACGAAAACAATTCATTAAAACATGAAATGACGGGATTTTTACAACGCTGTTCATAAAAAAATGACTGAGATTGAAAAAGTATACGCAACATCAGGTGTGTGTGTGTGTGTGAGAGTGAGAGTGAGAGTGAGAGAGAGAGTATGATTACCTTGATTAGTTCATTACTGATAATAAACCCACATTATACTCAGATTTTCAGATTCATATAACATTTATTTCATGCTTTAACAGTTGACTTCAACAGTAACATTTTCAGCATTTTTGCTAAGCAGTAATGCACCAGCACCAGCCGCCACTGCATTCCGATAGACAGAGCATTTCGAGGTCATAAAGCAGGCAACAAACAATGCTTATATTACACTCATGACGTGATGTAAAACTACACAGAGAAACAATTCCCTAAACTTTATTTCCATATCAAAATACTAAATGTAGGACTGCACGATATCGCCCAAATCGCCTGCGATAAGGACCGTGATATTGCCTAGCTTGTCAGTGAACTACGGCTCTGTGTAGTAAGCTCCATTAAAGCAGGTGACGATTAACTACTAATCACGGAACGGCTTTACTGGCGAGATGCGCAATCGTATGCATTTTATCGTGCAGTCCTAAATGGTCAGATTCACTAATCATAAATTATTCAACTTTAGCAATATTTCATTTATCTACATAAAAAAAATCACTTACATGCACATTTTGGTCAGCCATTGATGAAAAACACCTAAACTCATTAAAAGACAACACAGGAAAAAAATCTTTTAAAAACACCTCTCCTTCAACTTGACTTGAGGCGGCAGCAACAGCCAATCACAACAGGAGTAGCAGGGGCCAATGGCGTTTGTTGTCACAAAGTCGTGGTGCCCCGCCCCCTGAATGATAAACTAAAACTGACTTGCGCGCGTGTAGAATCATATTCTCGCGCGTGTAGAAGCTGCGCGTGGGCAAACTACTTGTACTCGAGGGGTTTGTTATTCCCCTCGCAACTGTTTATTTACGCGCACAGTCTTGGTTTTTGTGTTCGACTGTGGGATTTGCGATTTCTGCAGGTTTCTTTTTTACGTGCAAGCTTTGTCACTGTGCTCGCGCTGCTGTAATTTGCATGCGCGCTGGATTCACACGCTTGCAGACTTTTGTCCACCTTTTAACGTCATACGTGGTGTTTCAATGGTTTCGTGAGAATCACCCGCTTGGCCTACTTGCAATGTCTGCTTAAACACAAACATAACCCTCTCACTAAAATAAAAGTATAATTCTTACATAAAGATAAATATAAGGGATGTCAAAATGCATTAGATATGAACCTTTTAAATATATTAACTAAAGCACACCACCTGTTGCCAGAAAGCTGCTTTTATCTATATAATTTACATGCAGATGTTACAGTTACATTAACAATGTCTGTGAAAATGTCTGTACACGTTATTTTTCTAGAATTTTCTCTCAAGTGACTGTTAGGCAACATAAATGTATTGCCTTTTTTAAACAAATTGTATTTTTTAAGTTATTAATTAACTGCATAAATAAGTGCCTTATCAATCACTGTCCCTTTAAGAACATGCTTCATAAGGTTAACCAGAATAATATAAACTGAAAGATTCTGAACAGTTTTGTGCATTGTGCAATAACATTAAATTAAGACATATTTACAAAAACACCCAAAAAAAGCATCAAACCATAGTAAACAGCAAGCTACACGATTACTACGACAAAAACTTGCAAACCTCCCCTAACAGTAATGACTAATAAGGCTGTAACAAGCAAGAAACTTATGCAAAATATATAAAATATTTTAAACTTACTTCTAAAACCCCGCTGTGCTGTTATCATCTTCTCAGTCCTGTCAGATTTTCCCGGTCATTTTGTTCTTCTGCGCTTTTGGCCTGAGTGGCCGTTGGCAACTGAAGGGTTATTAGCGCCTCCTACTGGACTGGGTGTAGCGCATTCAATAGGCAGTTGAGAAAATTTTTATTATATACTATGTTCTTTTGACTATTTATTATTAATTAAGCAATACATTTAACACGATTTAATAATAATAATAATAATAATATGTAAATTCGCTAAACAAACACTATACTAAAAGATATAAAAGCAACCAAAAAAATAACATAAGGTTATTTATTTATTTATTTATTAACTTTATCAATCCCTGCACAAATAAAATAAAAAAACTAAAATAAACTAAAATAATAAAATAAAAATAATAATGTAATTGATTTGTGATTATTAATAATAATCAGTATCAACTCATCACTGTTTGTTAATATACACAGACTTAGTTGGCAGTTTTCTGATGATGGTAAACTAATGCAGTCATTTTTGTTCAAAGTAATTAAAATAGCTGTTGATTCCCCATAATGATCATACATTTCAAATCTTCTTGAACACTCACTTACATATTTAAAGATGATTTGACCAGATAATTTTTACTTGCTGTATAAAAGCAAAAACCTGTCTGATGGTGATCCTGGTGGGAGGGTCTTTAGGTCACAAAACTAACAGGACTTCATAATATAGTATTTTTAATACAATAATGCAGTGTTTTCTTTGTCATTTTTGACAAATACATCCACAAAGTACCATAACCATATATGCCACAGCTTTAAAAATGCATCAGTATCACATGCATGTATGTTTACATACATTTATTAAATATGTGGAAAACAAATATTTATGTCACATATTTATAATTAATGTTGTCCATATATGCGAGAAACCAATACTATACTGTAATATATGCCGATATATGGTATCATATATTGATGACACCAAATATTTTTTTCACATGTTTGCACATATAAATGTTCATATATGTTGCAGGCATATATTGTGTTCTCAGATATGTCAAATATATGTATAGATATGTGGAAAACAAATATGTATGTCACATATTTATAATTAATGTTGTCCATATATGCGAGAAACCAATACTATACTGTAATATATGCAGATATATGGTATCATATATTGATGACACCAAATATTTTTTTTCACATGTTTGGACATATAAATGTTCATATATGTTGCAGGCATATATTGTGTTCTCAGATAAGTCAAATATATGTATAGATATGTGAAAAAGAAATATGTATGTCACATATTTATAATTAATATTGTCCATATATGCGAGAAACCAATACTATACTGTAATATATGCAGATATATGGTATCATATATTGATGAAACCAAATATTTTTTTACATGTTTGGACATATAAGTGTACATATATGTTGCAGGCATATATTGTGTTCTCAGATAAGTCAAATATATGTATAGATATATGTCATACTATGTAAAATATAAGTACATATATGGCCAGTGGCGGTTCTAGACAAATTTCACTAGGGGGGCCAAGGAGGGGCCAGTGTTTAACAAGAGGGGCACATTAAAAAAGGGCAACAAATGATATTTAAAGATTATAGGGGTGGTTACAGGGATTAGTTTAAGCCAGGGCTAGGCCTTAGTTTAATTAGGAAATATAACTAGTTTTAACAAACATGCCTTACTAAAAACATTAATTGTGTGCATTTTGAAGCAAAACAAAGCGCATTTTAAGATATGTCAGTGCAAGTTGTTTTCAGTTTGGACAGCTCTTACATTTATTTTAGTCTAGGACTAGTCTAACCCCTGTCCGGGAAACTGCCCCTTAACTTTCTTTTAGTTTACAATCATATAAACATTAATTTTTTTACAAGAGTGAGTGCAGGAGCAAAATAGCTGATCTCTCATCAGCTCCCTTGTTCAGTAGTCAGGGCACTGATTAGGGAGTCTGCCATTTAAGGGCTTAATATTAATAATATTTAAATTATTGAATGAATTACTTTATAATAATAAAATAATATTTATTTTAAATTGTAAATATTTACAATTATGTAACATTTAATAATATTCCTCCAATTTTATGTACGTATATGTAAGAACTAGGGCCGGGACTCGATTAAAAAAATTAATCTAATTAATTAGAGGCTTTGTAATTAATTAATCTAAATTAATCGCATTTTAATCGCATATAAATATTTGACCTGAGAACATTAAGAAGTAATTTTTTACATGGATTTTAGTATGAATAATGACTGAATACATAAGCTTAAGCAACAAAATATTGTTTATTGAGCCCTATTCGGACAGGATTGGTTTTACAGGGGTAGATGGCGTAATGTAATTTTACCACAGGACGTCGGTAATATTAATGGTCAATTCGGACGGGATTAGAAATCTCTGTAAAACATTCAGAAGTGGGAGGGGTAACTCGTTGGCGCAGCGCGTCACCTCTCGTCTTCACGTGCACGTTACCTTGCTTCCAGATATCAGGGGGCGTATTACAGAAAAGTCCTAACTTTAAAATCTTATCTTAACTGTTTGGTAACCATGGTAATTTCAGTTAGGACCTCATTTAAGACAAAAGCTATTACAGAATGATGTTCCTAAATGCATTATCTTATCTTAACTGCAGATAGGAAAGTGGTATTACAGAAGCATCCTAACTTGACAAAACATCCTAAAAACAGTCTTAACTTTAGGGTAACCTCATAGGTGTCCTAACTTAAAACTTTAATGAGAGCCAGCTGAAACAATCACATTATGATAGAGCTGCGGGAGAATACAGTACACACTTGACTCAGCATCTATTTCTTGTCATGTCTCTATCAAATGTTGAAATGTACAATAGTATCCTAGCACTTAGGAAGAATATTTTTTTTAATTTTTGTAAGTCACATTTGCTAAATGTTTAAATTGAATGGTAACTGATAGATGATGTGCAAAAACACTAATACAGAAAGACACAGACTATGATTACTATGAACTTAATAAAATGTATTTTTCTGGTCCATTGAAATTAAAAGGACAATTCTTTTGTTTACTGTAGCAGCAGCTCACGCATTGCTGGTTGCTTGGTAACAGACATGACAGTTGATAGCCGAACATGATTAAGCGATTTGGGATTTCCTAACTAGAGATGAGATAAGATTTGGTGAAATAAGATGAGAATCCTAAATCAATTTAAGATTTGCTTCTGTAATTTGAATTTGTGAAAAATCTTAACTTAACACATCATATCTTAAGTTAAGACCTAAGATAGAAAGTTTCTGTAATACGCCCCCAGATGTGCAAACAACATGACACAGACAAGGAAAACGCGAAACACTGTGTTTAATTTCAGTTTGGGGAGAACGTCAGTTTCATAAACAGTTCCATGCCTCTGAGAAGTAAATTTGACTTTTTTTTTAAAGTTTGTGTCGTGTTTTATTCAGAAACTGACTTGTAACTGACTTGTTTCTCCGTCTAGAACGCAAGTAAACGCTTCTTTAAGCGCTTTTATATTTAAAAGAAACCCGCAAATTAAAAGGAAATGACGCGATTTACGTGTATATTTACAGCTGGTCTATTCGCACTGGATTTGTATTACCTGAGGTAATTTCTCCGGACCTTTTTACAGAAGGTAAAAGACGCCGTAATCTTTACTGACATTGTCCGTAATGATTACTGACATGGAGCATTCGGACTGGACTAAAATCACCGAGAAGCTCTGATAAAAACTTGCTTTACCCCACATCCCTATGTAAAACTAATCCCGTCCGAATAAGTCGTTGTGCCCGGAGTCGGGCTAATGTCCACGCTAGCTGCTGTATGTTTTGCATTGAGATGCTCGATGTGCTGCGGTGATATGTGAATTCCTTGTTGCATAGCTTACACACAACCATGCTTTTATCGACGCTTACATCCGTTCGTTTTTTATAAAAAAATTCCCATCCACGGGGCCAACCAAAGCGATCTCATCAGCCTCTTGGTTCATGTTCACTGTGGTTTGTTGTGAAGTCATGAACGCTAGTTGGTGCTCCAGTATAATCGGTCCGCCGAAACTCATGAGAAATGTTCCGCGGTGCAAAAATAAGTGCGATTAAAATGCGTTAAAAAATTTTAACGCGTTATTTTTGTGTAATTAATTAATCTTAATTAACGCGTTAAAGTCCCGGCCCTAGTAAGAACATAATAATTACAGCACTTTTCACAATGTTCCGTTTAAAAAAAGTCAGCGAGATGTTGGATTTGCCGGTCGTTGATGAGTAACAGCTGTGAATGATCGCAACCACGTCACAGGAGAATAAGTGAACAGTGTCCCAAGTGAGCTAGACTCCTTACCAGTGCCCGAACCTGCATACACATTCACAACCTCGGGAGCTTGAATGAATTTAGGCACTTGCAGAGCAGCAGCCGCAGGGATACAGTGGTTGGGCGCGCCGCTCTAATTTGCCCGTGTATAACGTTGCGTCGCATTAGTTCCGCTTTTGGCGCTCGCGTGTAAAATCAAAATAAATTAATATATTTTTTATTTGGTCAGCATGGGGTGGTCACAGGGGTGGCCAGGGACATATCTACAGAGGCACGGGCCACCCTCGGCCCCCGTGTAGAACCGCCACTGTATATGGCCATATATTACATTTTTGTATGGGGAACCATTAGCTTTTACCATTAAAACCACTACACTGTAGTGTGTTTTGGGCCATATTCCACTAGAACCAATACATAGAACCAATAGAACCAATACATACCATTAGGCGTGACCCCGAATAGTCGAAGATTCGATGCATCGATAGGAGAAGCCTGATTCGACTACCAATCTCACCGTCGAATCGTCGCAGATGTGTTATGAAATGTGAATCATTCAATTTTGGCCATATATGGGTGCACATTATCTGATTTCACATATAACAGCTTTCTCTCAATATATTAATATACAGCATATTATTATAATGCTGCAAATAATATGTGAAGATGTAGCTTTCAATAAATATTTTTAAAAAGCGTAAATAAATCCAACAACCCCTGTGACCAGGTTACACGTCCAGAAGAGGTTTCTATGTTAATAAACCATTGCCTCTTTGTTTCTACATTTAAAAGACAAACCTGGCAATTCTGGCTATACTTTCATTCTTTTAATAATTTCTTTATTTTATTTATAATCACTCTGGATTATTTAACTATTTGGCTTAACTTCAGGCATATTGCACTATTTGTTCTGCACCTTTGTTACTTCTGACCTTATTTTATTAAAAGATTTTTTATTATAAACGTAAATTCTGATCTAATTTAATTCTGTACATTTTGTACAACCTATAAAATTCCCAATAATGGTTTTATTGCTTTTTTTCCGGCATGGTAATACTGGCAGTGTTTAGGAGAACATATAATAAGTTTGTTTGATCAAATAAGTATGCTAAATATATTTTCCTCAATTGCGCAAAACTGTCACAGTAAAAAAGCTTTAGTGTGCAGATGGACTGGACACTTTTATGCACATCCTGTGTGCAGAATTGATGCACCTATATCATCCTGTACGCTACGTTTATGGGCTTCATACGAGACTTTATAAAACCAGATTTTTTAAATAACCTACAGTTATTGTGTGTGTGAATGACACGTTTCATCTGTCCGGTTTACCAGTGGATTAACCCTGTTGGGAGTACAGAGCTTCCGTGAACTTAATTATCTTTAAATGGGTGTATTAAGAAGACTATTAATATAATGCATGAAAATGTTTATGGTGTTTTATACTGCTCTACAAAGGCAAAAGACCTTAACTCGCTAGAGTGTAGAACTGAGAAAAATGACTTTAAAGTTTAGACTTTTCAGTGACTTTAGTTGTCAGTTATTTTCTTGATTTTTATTTTCTCAAAAAAAAAAAAAAAAAAATTGATTCATGATACTTATCCACATGATAAAGAAGGTCTTGAATGTCCCAAAAATATCAATAACTAATTTTCGACCTGAAACGAAGTTACTGCCTTTTGCCTTTGTAGGGCAGTATAATACTTTGTCCTTTTAATAGCTTGTCAATAACAAACATGGGTAATGCACAGTATCTGCATTGAATCGGTCCTCTTAGTTCAATATCCGATCCAGCAAAAAGCCCGGATCGGGCACAATACCGATAACAGAATATCGGATCGGTGCATCCCTAAATATTTCAATAGGTACCCTGTAGTTATAAAATACTTACATGATACATATTACGGGCTGAAAAGTTTTATTTTTAAAAAACTTACATGATACATTTTAAGGGCCATAAAAAGTGTTACTGACTGTGTATATTTAAAGATTAAATAGAGAGGAATACAGAATATATGCATGTAGTAGATTAGTGTAGATAACATTATTATAATTTGTAATATATAATCTATATAGTAATATTTACAGGATGTTACAGAATTTGACAATTACAGAAGTTAGCAGAAATAGTACAACTAATGGTGAAGTGAAACTGATGGTATCTTTTTACAAAGTGTGTTATTTTCCACATTTGACACTAAAGATCTGACGGGCACATCTTCTCCCCAACAAAAACAACAACAACACTTTGCATCCAAAGTCCCTACCCACTAGAGCCCCTACTCTTGGATAGTCACCAAAACCCATTAAATGAAGTCCAGCTGAACCCATTTGTCTTTTGCCCCAGCAGAAACAACTTATTGTTTTATAGAGCACTTGTTAATAGAGCTGCTTCACACTACCTCAGACGAGCCCAGCGTCCACAACAAAGTCATGTACCCTCTGCCCGGGACAGACACTATCCCTGAGGTGTTACCACCTCCCAGTGAGCTTCAATCAGACACCCGTCAGAAAACAGAAGGGTGCCCCTAAATGTGCTTACTCACACAGGCCTCGTCTGAATCAGACAACAGCAATGGTGAGGCCCCCCTAGAGCTGCTGCTGGGATAAGGCTTGGATAAAAGGCCAATCAGCCAACAGTTGGCTAGAAAGGTAATCAAAGCATGACGCTTATGGGACTTTTATTCTGAGTTGTCAGAGATTTCCTCTGATGACTGTTATGGTTTGAACTGGCGCTCACACAAGTTCATGCGGTTACTGTTGAAAGCAGCATAGCAGGTGGTAGAGTATGAGAAAAGGTGGATATTGAAGGAGCTCCATCTGTCAACCAAATTTACATTTGTTGTTTCTGCAATTGTATAGTGATCATATATAATTATTTTTTAGTCTCTTTATTAGAAAACAACCAGAAAATGCAGAAAATTTGTATGTAGTATTAAAAACAGTATAAAAGTATAAGCTGAAGTGTGAAGTATTTAGGGTAAACTTCCCTTCCACTTGAGCAATAGCAGGCAATGCAGGATCTCTTAAACCTAAATGAAATAAAATCCTAATTTCTAATTCTAATCTAATCACTTCAGGACTCCAGTCTCCTCAAAAATGCTCAATGTGTTTAGTGCCAAGAGAGTTCACACAGTTCTGAAAATTGTTTTGTTTTTAATTGTTTGTACACATTTTCTGTGTTATCTGTTTGTATCTTGAAGGTGCCCTTCCTCTGTCGTTTTTATTGCTTTATACTGTTGTCTGAGGTCTACTCATGACGTTTGCATGGTTTTTACATCCAAAAACATCAAAAGCAATAAGTAATAGGCCATTTTGTACCCTGATTTTGAGGCTGGTTAGAGAAATTATCCGTTTTAATGGGCGGGCTGCATTGACGACTTGGAAGTAAACGCCCACTGCTATGATTGGATAACAGTTTTTCGTTCAAACTAACTTTCAATTTAATCTTATGTGTAATCAGTTTAATGTTAAGTGAGTGTCTTAAGACACATTGTCTTTCTTACACACGCATATTTTATCATAAACCCTTTTGACACACACACACACACACGCGTGTCTTTTATCGTAAACCCACGCACAAAAACACACACACAAACACACACACACACACAAGCGTCTTTTACATAAAACCTTCGACGCGCGTGTAACGAACGCACAAACACACACATGTGTCTTTTATCACATTCGATGCGTGCATCATGAATTCGCGTGAATCGCGTCCCTCTGAAGAGAAATCCCGGCCGCAACTGATAACACATAGTACTAAAGTGTTTTACTCACACAAGCACGCGTGTCTTTTATCATAAACCCTTTCAAAGCGTGTGCAGCATGAATTCGCGTCCCTCGGAAGAGAAAACACAGGCCGCCACAGTGACACATATAGTACTAAAGTGTTTTACTCACACGCGTGTCTTTTATCATAAACCCTTTCAACGTGTGTGCAACATGAATTCGCGTCCCTCGGAAGAGAAAACACCAGCCGCCACAGTGACACATAAGACTAAGTGTTTTACTCACATAAGCTGCGCCATTCTGTCCGGATCCAATATTGATAGAGGAGCATTGCTTTTTAAT
Source organism: Paramisgurnus dabryanus (assembly GCF_030506205.2). Lineage (NCBI taxonomy): Eukaryota > Metazoa > Chordata > Actinopteri > Cypriniformes > Cobitidae > Paramisgurnus > Paramisgurnus dabryanus. The sequence continues at coordinate 41,546,255 of NC_133343.1, read as the reverse complement.
CGCAGTCTCTCTTCAAATCCAGCGTTCTTCTGAACATCCAAACATGTAGCAACTGTTATGATTCCCTCGTTTAATAGAAATGATGTCTTGACGAAAAACAATGGCGCGAATACGGTACGGTTGACGTTTAGCCATCCTTGCTGTAACTTGTTATGAAAACTAACTCAAATACACGTAATATGTGGGCGCGGTCTCAAGTTGGAGAGCTCATGAATAGTAATCACCTCGATCAGTTCCACGTCACACTGATAAGCTTTTCTAACTGACCTGATTTCTCCGCTTATTTCTTTTCAGTGGCTAGAGCTGACAGAGGAGGTGGAAGTTATTTTTCACATTCACGACACAACACAAACACATATGGACCTAACACATATCAAAAAATACAAGTAAAAACGGTTTTATGTGGAAGGGCCTCTTTAATTAAGTGAAAACTAAATATGGATGGACATTAAAACTGGTGGTGGTGGCCTAAGACTTTTGCACAATACTGTATATAACCTGGTATGGCCCATAATGCTGAAATATCTTGAATTATATAGAATTTCTATGACGTCATCTAATACTTCAGCTTCTCATCAAATGTCCTGTCCACTCAAATGTTCTCTAGACACTGAATTGCCCTGCTACTAGGGATGGCTCCCGCGAAACTGACGTTTCGACACTGTGTCGAGATCCCGAAGCGTAAATGTTTCGAAACACTGCTCCGAAATGTGATTGGAAACACCCATGTCACGTGATGAAGTGATTCGAAACACCAAGCGGTGCATTTCACAAGTATTTCGAAAGGTGGCGTACCTGTCGAATCTGCTTCGAATCTTAAACTGACAGGGTAGGAAACAAAACTGACAATACCTCATAGATGCGTTTTGGCAAGATCAAATACTATAAATTACTGAAAAGAAGTAATTTTTCCTCATAGGTATGTAACACTTAGGCTACTTACAAATAAAATGCATGCCAGCAACAAGTGTCCCTTGTGTGAGAATGTTTTCAAAGGCTTGAGAAATTATATGTAAAAAAGTAGCTGGTTGAGTTTATCAACACAGAACAATTTATATATTTGAATAAAGATCTTTATATGTAAACAATGTGGCATATTATGGCTTGATATATTTTATGAATCTCTTTTTATTTATTTGGTATATCTCTATTCTATTTTTTTTTCATTAAATAAACCCGAATAGCCTATAGTTATCGACAATTGTGAGCCTAAAAGCTCATGTAGTTGTCAAACAGATGTTAAAACAACAACAAAAACCATTTTTTTATAATGACGTAGCGCAAGCATTTCCCAGGTTCGATCCTAAGATCTACGCATGAGAGTCGAGAGCACTATCCACTCTCCCATTCTATCACTTGTGTGTCAATCAAACAACATGTGGGATACAATTTGTCAGCCCTCGTCTAAAATCTTGTCAAGGCTGCTTCATGTAAAGACATGCAAACGACCGCTATGTGTCACTGTGGAGGCGGTTTCGGATTGAAGTTTCGAAGCCTCGAAACATACGGCACAATTGATTCAACTGTTTCAGTGCTTCACGAAGCCTCGCTCTGCCCACCACTACCTGCTACCCACATTGAGGAAACTTCACATGCGCCTAAAATCAAACACACTTGAAATGAGAGTTAATACATTTACCAGTTCTTGTGTGGAGAATGGCACATAGTGCACTATGTGGGAGGATTGTCACAGTAGGATAAGTCTTCTTCATCTTCTTCTTTAGAGTTTAACTGGCGGTTGGCAACCAACTTATAGGAGCATTACCGCCACCGACTGGACTGGAGTGTGGATCAAGATATACATACTTAAAAAAAAAACTCTATAGGCCTATTCTCTTATTTAATTCACATTCTTTAATAAACTTAATAACATAATCATATATATTGTTTAGTAGGATAAGTCTATCGTGACTTTCTGTGTTTTGTTTGTCTGTGTGACTGAAGCATGAGTGTGTGCGTGTCTGAAGGCTGATTACCTGAGTGAGTGCAGGTGTGTGTGATTGCTTTGCTCCAGCTGGCGGTAGTTACCCAGCCAGCATATATACTCATCCATTCTCTCCTCTCACTGCCAGATGATTGTACTACAAGCCTGTTCTAGCCGCTCTGTCTTCGTGTGGATTAATGCCCGTTTGTGTATCCGGTTTTGTCTCCGTCACACAGCATTCACCCACAAGCCCCTGGATCTGCCACCGTAGCCTTTGTCTGTCATTGGACTGCCATCATATCATCTGTGTCATTCTCATTTAATAAACTGTTTACCTTTCACCTGCATTTGCCTCCTATCTCTTATACCTGTCGTGACAAGGATAAGAAATTATCCATACAGTGTAAATATACTTTCCATGGGGTGAATGAAGTCTGATATGACATCACTGTCACTCAAGCCACTACAATACACACATAAGGGGTGCTTTACGGTCCATTACGATTGCACAGAGTAGATCATAGGCACAAATCTGCGCCAAAAACAGTGTGGAGGAGATCAAACGTCACAAATGGTTAGACAGGCTCAACATTATAAACAGCACTGATGAGCAGAAGAGAAGACAGACATCACTGCATACACACAAATACAGGTTGCATATCAATGCTATAATTGTTTTTATGATGCAGTAACCGTTTTATATCTACATTGGGATTTTTTTTAGACTTTATTTTAATACAACTGTGCACTCACAAGCTGTCAAATATGGCTTTGCTGGACTGTGCCATAAGCAACACACTATTGGTTAGGCATAAAAAAAATTCCGGTTTCCGACCGACCCTGTCAATTTATGTGTGACCCAAATTTATTTTTTGAGCTTGGGGAATATATAATACACATTAAATAAATACACAAATAAAAAATTTAACTATAATCTACCTTTTAGTACAGCACCGTTTTTTTAAAGCACGCAATGCAACATCCTCCAGCAATGCTAACAAACAAGGCAGCTCGCCGGTTCAAAGGTTTTGTTGTGCATTCGAGATGCTGTTTCGTGCACAGCAACGTAATCTTTTTAACGTAATTTTTTGTAACTTACAGACCAAAAAAGATGACCTGAACAACGACATGCAAGTGGGCTTTTCTCTTCCAGAGAGCACAAACCAAGGCTCATTTTTGCTAACAGTAAGTGAATTATAATATTTGAATTGATGGTATTATGACATTTGTTAAAGAGTTCCACTTTTATACTTTAGCCACAGGCTCACGTAAGATATTTTTCAAATCATACAGTGTTTCCCACACATAAGTTAGACTACTTCTAGTCAGACAAATTCAACACCGGCCTCCACATATTGCGTTTCGTTATTTATTTATTTATTTTTTACTTTAAAACACGCATTGTATTCGTTTAGCTGCATTTACTTTTCCTGCTCTCTCTCTCTCTCTCACTCTCTCTCACACACACACACACACACACACACTGACGTGAAGGGAATAATGTGTTTCCATTTATTATGAGACATACGATTTGCGCAAGTAGATTACACACAAAGTCAATTCAAAGACGCAATCAGACGCTTCCTCGCAAATGACACGAATTGGGCGGTGCAATTGCTGCAGAACACGGGCTTTTCCCTTTAAACGCATCTTTGCACAAGTTGAAAATATGCAGCTCAACAAAAACTCAAAACTTCAAGAACGCGCACGCAGGATCATTTGACATTGTAGAGGTGTGTGTGTGTGAGAAAGAGATAGAGAGAGAGAGAGAGAGAGAGAGAGAGGTAAGAATGGTGCCCACGTCGAGAAAACTTAATAGAAGACTAGAAACGTGTTAAGGACTGAAGTATGTAGTCACTCGTCTAATTACTAGGGTTGTCCTCGACTACCCAGACAGCATGCATACATCTGGCCGACGTTGTGCCGACTTACAAAGTTCCATCGGCAAGATGTCGCTCAGGGAGCGTTTGGTAATTGGGAAGATGTCGTCTAGATGTCGGCATCTCGTCGCAAATGCCCTCGGGCCGATGTTTAAACGATGCAATTTCAACCGCTCTGCATGGGTTTTACCGTGCATTTATTTATTAATTTAAACCTTTATTTATTCACACTTATTCAGAATAATGTGCTTCTGTGCAATAATAACTAAAAACAAGTACACCATTGTCAATAACCGTTGCAAATTTATTCATTTGACAAATATAACACACAAACAACTTGGATAAATCAGTAACAGAATATTTAGATGTGTCACACATAAATTACATATTCTGTAACTATTATACACTGCTATACTACTGTGTAAACGTTTTGAAACACTTAACTAAAATATTTCTTATACCCTTCAAAATAATATACTCTTAAAGGTGCAGTGTGTAAATTTTAGTGGCATCTAGTGGTGAGGTTGTGAATTGCAACCAAGGGCTCACTCCACTGCTTACCCCTCACTTTTGAAACGCATAGAGAAGCTATGGTAGCCGCCACCGGAAAAAACATGTCATTATCAGAGACAACTTAGGAAAAAAGTTTGTCCGTTAAGGGCTTCTGTAGAAAAACGGCGGCACAAAATGGCGACTTCCACATAAGGGAACCCTCGTGTATGTAGATAAAAATGTCTCATTCCAAGGTTATAAAAGCATAATGGTTCAGTATAAAAAGGTCTTTATACACCCCTGATAATATAGTTTTGTATATTATCTTGCATTTCTGTCAAGACATCTTTCTAAAAATTACACACTGTACCTTTAAGGTATATGATTCAGTTACGTTTGTGGACAAAAATATAGTCTCAACATATACATTTATTTCAATTGAGAACTAAATTTTAATTTAAAACTTTTTTCAAATTACTTGGACAAAATGATAAAATAAACTAGAAATGCAATTCCCAAGGAATTACCACTGCATGAAAATGTAAAAAAGTTGATTGACAGAAATGTAAAAGAAATTTAGTCGTTTACCTGGCTGTTGACATGTTTGAAGCTAGCATGATTTAAAAAAGTTATCATGATGAAATATGAAGCTAGCATGAGTTAACATGATTTAGCCTGAAGCTAGCATGATTTAGCATGACGCTAGCATGATTTAACATAAAGCTAGCATGATCTATCATGAAGCTAACATGCCACTAGCATGATTTAGAATGAAGCTAGCATGATTTAACATCAAGCTAGCATGATTTAACATGAAGCTAGCATGATTTAGCATGAAGCTAGCATGCCACTAGCATGATTTAGCATGAAGCTAGCATGATTTTACATGATGTTAGCATGATTTAGCATGAAGCTAACATAAAGCTAGTAAGATTTAACATGAAGTTAGCATGATTTACCATGAAGCTAACATGATTTACCATGAAGCTAGCATGATTTAACATGATGTTAGCATGATTTAGCATGAATCTAACATAAAGCTAGTAAGATTTAGCATGAAGTTAACATGATTTACCATGAAGCTAACATGATTTAGTATGAAGGTAGCATGATTTAGCATGAAGCTAGCATGATTTAGCATGACGTTAGCATGATTTAGCATGAAGCTAGCATGATTTAACATGAAGCTAACATGATTTACCATGAAGCTAACATGATTTAGTATGAAGGTAGCATGATGTAGCATGAAACTAGCATGATTTAGCATGACGTTAGCATGATTTAGCATGAAGCTAGCATGATTTAACATGAAGCTAACATGATTTAACATGAAGCTAGCATGATTTAGCACGAAGATAGCATGCCACTAGCATGATTTAGCATAAAGCTAGCATGATTTAACATGATGTTAGCATGATGTAACATGAAGCTAACATAAAGCTAGTAAGATTTAACATGAAGTTAGCATGATTTTACCATGAAGCTAACATGATTTAGTATGAAGCTAGCATGAAGGTAGCATGATTTAACATGAAACTAGCATGATTTAACATGAAGCTAGCATGATTAAACATGAAGCTAGCATGATTTAGCATAAAGCTAGCATGATTTAGCATGATTTAGCATGAATCTAACATAAAGCTAGTAAGATTTAGCATGAAGTTAGCATGATTTACCATGAGGCTAACATGATTTAGTATGAAGCTAACATGAAGGTAGCATGATTTAGCATGAGGTTAGCATGATTTAACATGAAGCTAACATGATTTAACATGAAGCTAGCATGATTTACCATGATGTTAGCATGGTTTAGCATGAAGCTAGCATGATTTAGCATGAAGCTAGTAAGATTTAACATGAAGTTATCATGATGCTAGCATGATTAGCATGAAGCTAGCATGATGTTAGCATGATTTACCATGAAGCTAGCATTATGTTAGCATGATTTACCATGAAGCTAACATGATTTACCATGAAGCTAACATTATTTAACATGAAGTTAGCATGATGTTAGCATGATTAACATGGAGCTAGCATGATGTTAGCATGATTAGCATAGAGCTAGCATGATGCTAGCATTATTAGCATGGAGCTAGCATGATGTTAGCATGATTAGCATGGAGCTAGCATGATGCTAGCATGATTAACATGAAGCTAACATGATTCTAGTATGATTAACATGATGTTAGCATAATTAGCATGAAGTTAGCATGATGTTATTTAGCATGAAGTTAGCATGATTAGCATGAAGCTAACATGATGGAAGCATGATTAGCATGAAGCAAGCATGATGTTCATATGATTAGCATGAAGTTAGCATGAAATTAGCACGATTCTAGCATGATTAGCATGAAACTAGCATGATTTAGCGTGAAGCTAACAAGATTTAACATGAAACTAGCATGATTTAGCATGAAGTTAGCTAGATTTATTATGAAATAAGCATAAAGCTAGCATGAAACTAGAATGACACTAGTATGACTTAGCATGAAGCTAACATGACCCAAAGACCCAACCCCCATGTCTCTATGATGTTCGGATCCAGAGATATAAGGCTTTGTTTATTATGTTGCTAGGCTGCTCATATTTGGCTGCTAGGGGCGTGGCTTAATACCTCAATAAGGATGATGAGAGACTGATTGGATGTCTGAGTAAAATGAGCCCACCCCCATGTCTCTATGACACTGTGCTGCAAAGATATCCATCTGGGCATTTTATAATGGCAGTTTATGGGAAATGTTGCTAGGGTGTCCAAAATGGTTGCTAGGGGCGTGGCTTAATAGCTCAAAAAGGTTCCTAAGGGACTGATTGGATACCTGAGTAAAATGAGCATAATTAGCATGAAGCTAGCATGATGTAAGCATGATTAACATGAAGTTAGCATGATGTTAGAATGATTAACATGAAGCTAGCATGATGCTAACATGTTTAGCATGAAGCTAGCATGATTAGCATGAAGCTAGCATAATTTGCATGAAGCTAGCATGATGTTAGTATGATTACCATGAAGTTAACATAAATTTAGCATAAAATTGGCATGATCCTAGCATTATTAGCATGATGTTAGCATGATTAACATGATGCTTAAATGATTAACATGATGTTAGCATGATTAGCATGAAGCTAGCATGATTTAACGTGAAGCTTACAAGATTTAACATGAAGCTAGCATGATTTAGCATTAAGTTAGCAAGATTTATTATGAAATTAGCATAAAGCTAGCATGAAACTAGCATGAAGCTAGTATGACTTAGCATGAAGCTAGCATTATGCTAACATGACCCAAAGACCCAACCCCCCATGTCTCTATGATGTTCAGATGCAGAGATATAAGGCTTTGTTTATTATGTTGCTAGGGTGCTCATATTTGGTTGCTAGGGGTGTGGCTTAATACCATGATAAGAATCCTCAAAGACTGATTGGATGCCTGAGTAAAATGAGCTCACACCCATGTCTCTATGACACTCTGGTGCAAAGATATCCATCTGGGATTTTTATAATGGTAGTCTATGGGAGATGTTGCTAGGGTACCCAAAATTGTTGCTAGGGGCGTGGCTTAATAGCTCTGGGGTGATCCTAAGAGAGTGATTGGATGACTAAGTAAAATGAGCCCACCCCCATGTCTCCAAGACACTCTAAAGTGAAGATATTCCATCTGGGATGCTTTTATTCCCTTATAAGGGCATGTTTCCTGCCCCATTATAAGTCAATGGGAAATTTTGGGGGCCTCTTACACCCCAGGGGTACAGCTTACACCCCATTGTGAGGTATGTTCTTAGACAGCCTGCCAGCTTCTTCAAATGTGGAAGTCCACACATTTCTACGAAATCAAGACTCAGAGTTATGACCTTTCAAAGTGTGTTGCAATGTTAAGTCAATGGGAATTTTGGGAAGTTTAATCCCAATTTTTAGGAATTCCGTAAGTCTGATCCCTTAGAAAAGATATAGCAACTCGAGTCAGATAAGACTGAAGGTCTGACCTGAGTTTGGCGTATGTAGAGTTAAAGCTCTAGGAGGAGTTAGAGTCAGAACATTTTGGATCGGAATAATAATAATCACTAGATCGTCGGAACAAACTTTATGTTGGCTTGAGAAAGCCTAGTCTGAGAGTAGAGTTTGACAACTTAGCATGAAGCTATCATGATTTAAGATAAAGCTAGCATGATTTAACATGAAGCGAACATGATTTAGCATGAAGCTAGCATGATTTAGCATGAAGCTAGCATAATTTAACATGAGGCTAGCATGATGATAGCATAATTAGCATAAAGCTAGCATAATGCTAGCATGATTAGCATGAAGCTAGCATGATGTAAGCATGATTAGCATGAAGTTAGCATGATGTTAGCATGATTAGCATGAAGCTAGCATGAAGCTAGCATGATTAGCATGAAGCTAGCATGATGCTAGCATGATTAGCATGAAGCTAGCATGATGTAAGCATGATTAGCATGAAGTTAGCATGATGTTAGCATGATTAGCATGAAGCTAGCATGAAGCTAGCATGATTAGTAGGGGTGGCACGGTCCATGAAAAAAATCCGAACCGTTCGGTTCGCTTGTCTCGGTTCGGAGCGCGTGTGTACCGCACGGTTCAACGGTCCATGGCATGCGCAATGTAGTCTCATGCCCTGTATGTGACCTCAGAGCGTGTTTCCCTTTCGCGCGAAAGAAGAGGTGACTGGTTTGGAGTATAAGTACTGCGGGTTATGTTACGTGTATAAATGGCTAGTGGGAGAGAAAAGGAAGTCTGCCCGCAGTTGGAGGATGCGCCAGCGTCGTAAAAGTTTGGTGTGTGGAAACATATTTTTATTTCATGTTACTTATGATGACAGCGGAAATAAAACAATAGATAGAACTGCAGTCTATGGGTTGAATATGCTCCAACAGCCACAGGAGATCGCCTTCTCTCCGACCATTTATCTAATCTGAGGTACTGACAACAATGTTTTACGTCTTTTCATATTCAGCGCTATTTTTAGCCTTTCATTGATAGAATTAAAGCGGCTGATTTCCGCGTAGTTTCATTTTGCTAGCGTGTGAAAGTTGCGCGATCTTATTTCAGAAATTGCCCCTCAAAGTAATCAGAAGTGGTCAAAAGTGGACAAAAGAGACTTAAAGAGATTTTAATATTACAGGTGCAAAGGTTATGTTTCTCTCTCGTCCACATAAACTCTCAGTATTAAAGCAACCTCTCAGTGATAAATCTAAGAGCTACACTGAAGTTGGCATTTTAATAAATGCAAGTTATCTTTGTGTGCTAAAAATGCACATAAAGTTTATGTAGATGGCAATACACATTCTCTTTTTTGCCAATTAAATGAAAAGCATGTTGAAATCATCAATGTCTTCCCTCTTGCTCTATCAAAATCTCATCTGGCTTTCCTCAGAGATGGTCCAATGTGCTTAAAGTCAAATTCAGTTTGTGCATGATTACATGATATAACTTTTTTTAATACTGTATCCTAAATTATGGATAATTAATACATTAATAAGATAATACATTTCTGGAGTGTTAAAAATTTAAAGAAAAAATAACAACAAGAACCGTACTGAACCGTGAACCGTGACCATAGAACCGTGATACGAACCGAACCGAGGGTTTTGTGAACCGTGCCACCCCTAATGATTAGCATGAAGCTAGCATGATGCTAGCATGATTAGCATGAAGCTAGCATGAAGCTAGCATGATTAGCAGGGAGCTAGCATGAAGCTAACATTTATTGCGTTGCTAGGGTACTAAGTTTGGTTGCTAGGGAGAAAATTGGCATCCCATAATGATCACCTTTCAAGCCACAAGTAAAACGGTCCAACCCCCGTGTCTCTATGATGTTCTGAAGCGGAGATATAAGGCTTTGTTTATTCCGTTGCTAGGGTACTAAGTTTGGTTGCTAGGGAGAAAATTGGTATCCCATAATGATTACACTTCAAGCCACAAGTAAAACGGTCCAACCCCTGTGTCTCTACGATGTTCAGATCCAGAGATATAAGGCTTTGTTTATTATGTTGCTAGGGTCTTCATATTTTGTTGCTAGGGGCGTGGCTTAATACCTCAATAAGAATCCCAAGAGACTGATTGGATGCCTGAGTAAAATGAGCCCACCCCTATGTCTCTATGACACTCTGGTGCAAAGATATCCATCTGGGCTTTTTATAATGGTAGTCTATGGGAGATGTTGCTAGGGTACCCAAAATTGTTGCTAGGGGCGTGGCTTAATAGCTCTGGGGTGATCCTAAGAGACTGATTGGATGCTTGAGTAAAATTAGCCCACCCCCATGTCTCTAAGACACTCTAAAGTGAAGATATTCCATCTGGGACGCTTTTATTCCCTTTTATGGGCATGTTTCCTGCCCCATTATAAGTCAATGGGAAATTTTTGGGGCCCCTTACACCCCAGGGGTACAGCTTACACCCCATTGTGAGGTATGTTCTTACACAGCCTGTCAGCCTCCTTAAATGTGGTAAGCCACAAGTTTCTACAAGTTTCTCACTCGCAGCTATGACCCGTCAAAGTTTGTCTCAATGTTAAGTCAATGGAAATTTTGGGGTGTTTCAGCGCCCCGTTTAGGAATTCGGAAGGTCCCATCAGTTAGAAAAGATATAGCAACTCGAGTCAGATCAGACCGAAGGTATGTCCAAAGTTTAATGGCTGTAGCTTGAAAGCTCTAGGACGAGTTAGAGTTAGAAATTTCGTCTCAGAAAACACGGAGAATAATAATAACTAGATAGGTACATTTCCTGAAGAAAATGTGAAGCGGTGCTTGCCGTGGCAAATTTCAGGGGACAAAATCTTTTAAGAATGATTATATACCCAGTCACAAGTAAAACGATTCAAACCCCGTGTCTCTACGATGTTCTGATTCGGAGATATAAGGCTTTGTTTACTCTGTTGCTAGGGTACTGTATTTGGTTGCTAGGGAAAGAATTGGCATCCACTAGTGATTACACTCCGAGTCACGAGTCAAACGGTCAAACCCCCGTGTCTCTACGATGTACTGATGCGGAGATATAAGGCTTTGTTTACTCTGTTGCTAGGGTACTGTATTTGGTTGCTAGGGAAAAAATTGGCATCCACTAGTGATTACACTCCGAGATACGAGTCAAACGGTCCAACCCCCGTGTCTCTGCGATGTTCTGATGTGGAGATAAAAGGCTTTGTTTACTCTGTTGCTAGGGTAAGTATTTGGTTGCTAGGGAGAAAATTGGCATCCACTAGTGATTACACTCCGAGTCACGAGTCAAACGGTCCAAACCCCGTGTCTCTACGATGTTCTGATGCGGAGATATAAGGGTTTGTTTACTCTGTTGCTAGGGTACTGTATTTGGTTGCTAGGGAAAAAATGGCATCCACTAGTGATTACCATCCGAGTCATGAGTCAAACGGTCCAACCCCCATGTCTCTACGATGTTCTGATGTGGAGATATAAGGCTTTGTTTACTCTGTTGCTAGGGTACTGTATTTGGTTGCTAGGGGCGTGGCTTGGGAGTGGCCAATGATGTGCCCAGTGATTACACTCCGAGTCACAAGTAAAACGGTCCAACCCCCGTGTCTCTACGATGTTCTGATGCGGAGATATAAGGCTTTGTTTACTCTGTTGCTAGGGTACTGTATTTGGTTGCTAGGGGCGTGGCTTGGGAGTGGCCAATTATGTGCCCAGTGATTACACTCCGAGTCACAAGTAAAACGGTCCAACCCCCGTGTCTCTACGATGTTCTGATGCGGAGATATAAGGCTTTGTTTACTCTGTTGCTAGGGTACTGTATTTGGTTGCTAGGGGCGTGGCTTGGGAGTGGCCAATTATGTGCCCAGTGATTACACTCCGAGTCACAAGTAAAACCGTCCAACCCCCGTGTCTCTACGATGTTCTGATGCGGAGATATAAGGCTTTGTTTACTCTGTTGCTAGGGTACTGTATTTGGTTGCTAGGGGCGTGGCTTGGGAGTGGCCAATGATGTGCCCAGTGATTACACTCCGAGTCACAAGTAAAACGGTCCAAACCCTGTGTCTCTACGATGTTCTGATGCGGAGATATAAGGCTTTGTTTATTCGGTTGCTGAGGTGCTCAAATTTGGTTGCTAGGGGCGTGGCTTGGGAGTAGCCAATGATGTGCCCAATTGTTACACCCCAAGTCACAAGTAAAATGGTCCAACCCCCGTGTCTCTACGATGTTCTGATGCCGAGATATAACTGTTTGTATTTTATGTTGCTAGGGTGCTCAAAAGTGGTTGCTAGGGGCGTGGCTTAGTAAGTCTGTAAGGATCCTGAGAGACTGATTGGATGCCTGAGTAAAATGAGCCCACCCCCATGTCTCTATGACACTGTGGTGCAAAGATATCCATCCGGGCATTTTATAATGGCAGTCTATGGTATAGGTTGCTAGGGTGCCCAAAATGGTTGCTATGGTAACCTTACACCCCATTGTGGGGGACGTCCTGACAGAGTTTAGCACCCTCTTCAAATTTAGTAACCCACATGTTTCTATGACATCCTGGCTCGGACCTATGACCCGTCAAAATTTTTGCAATGGTAAGTCTATGGGATTTTGCCCCATTGACTTTTCATTGGGGCACTTTTGGGCACCTCTTACACCCCAGGGGTACAACTTACACCCCATTGTGATCCATGTTCTTACAGAGCCTACCACCCTCTTCAAATGTTGTAACCCACATGTTTCTACAAAATCCTCGAGCGGAGCTATGACTCGTCAAAGTTGGGCGCAATGTTAAGTCAATGGGATTTTTTGGGTGGTTTTTCGCCCCCCTTTCGTAAATCCTGCACCCGATCGCTTATAAAAGTCATAGCACACCTCTCCTCAATAAGCCGGTCGATTTGAGCCCTAATTTATGGGTCTACGACAAAGCGTGCGGGACGAGTTACGCGCCGAAAAAGTGTCCAGAAAAAGAATAATAATAATAATAATAATAATAATAAGTATGCAAGATAGTAATAGTGATGCTTTGCATAAATGCAAGCACCACTAATAATAAGTATGCAAGATAGTAATAGTGATGCTTTGCATAAATGCAAGCACCACTAATAATAATAAGTTTAGATACAACAACAGTATGTTGGCTTTGTCAAGCCAACATAATAATAACTAGATAGGTACATTTCCTGAAGAAAATGTGAAGTGGTGCTTGCAGTGGCAAATTTCGGGGGACAATATATGATTATACTCCAAGCCAAAAGTAAAACAATTCAGCCCACATGTCTCTACGATAT